>NC_135999.1:12523689-12646189 GCF_048128805.1 Centroberyx gerrardi | reverse complement strand
CAAAATCCCCCTGCTGCCTCCGACATATCTCCGGGATATTCCAACAGCAACACGTATAAATCTGGATCTGTTCACATCCAAGTCCCTCTGCTGAGCACTAAACACACACACACAGACACACACACACACATACGCGCACAAAGTCCCTCAGGAACTATGACTGCAGTTTGAATACACACTGCTCACTACCGGGCCCTTGTCTGAGCTGGCCTTGGCTGAGTTATATGGAGGGGATAATACATGCTTTCAGCGAGACAAGGTGTTGCAGCTCGCCTGGTATCCTGTTACCATGTTGCTAAGCTACATTAAGAATCTGGAACTCCAAGTCATGTCACCTTTACTACTGTGAGGCTACGCAGAATGACTCACACCTATGAGTTATTTGAAAGAAGGTTAAATGGAGACTATTCCTGATTATTGTTTAACCCAGATGAGGGGGGCCAGGGAGTCGCTTTGCCGTTGTTTAGCCAGTCGTCTCCGCCACTCGCCGGTTGTATTCCGTAGCCATGCCGTGATTTGTTTTTAATTTACTTTCTCTTCCCACAGCTTACATTTTCTCTCCATCTCTCATCTTGTTATGCGCCTGCGGGTGTGTGCGCAGACTGTTTGTGAATGAATGTGTGTGTTCTCACGGCTTTATTTATTTGTTTCGGTAAACCGCAAGCCGGCGAGTTGAGCAGGAACCGTCCATTTTGCGTAAACAGTCACAGAAACACGAGAGAGAAGGAGGGCAAAGAGAAGAGAGAGCGGGAGGGAGGAGAAATTTGTGGATACAGAGGGAAAGAGAGAGAGAAAGAGCGGGAGAGAGAGAGAGAGAGAGACAGAGGTGCAGTATGTTAGGGAAAGACAGCGACTCTCCTGCAGGGCCTGGGGGCACAGTGACGGCAAACGTGGCCCGCTCCCCACCCGGCGCTTGTCGACAGGAATTTAATGTCGGCTCTAAAGTCTGAAGCGCGCAGCGGGGAGGGAGAGGAAAAGGAGGAGGAGGGAAGAGAGGGATAGGAAATACTCTCCCCACCTTCTTCATGTCAAGCCCCAGCCTGTGTGCAACTGTGCTCTTGCTGCCACCTGAGGGACACATTAACATCCTCCCTGCGCCCTGCCAGCCGCATGACACCCTTTGCCCCTCCTTAATTCACACACACACACACACACACACGTATGCACGGAGACAATTACACATACACACACAAACACACACTTTCATAACAAACTCACTGGCTGTCTTTGTTGCCTGCCCCTGGGGTCGATTAGGTCGCAGGACCAGGCCCTGTCCCCTCCCCATATGGAGGCTTTTGGTCCCACGCCCAGTTTGATTTCCCCTCTGCCTCCCTGATTAAATCAAGCTGGACATTTCTGTGGAGGTGGGAGAGAAGGAGGGAGAGTAACAAGGGAGGGAGAGCGCAGCCGCTGCCAAACTCCAGGCGAGCAGCGACACACTGTTCCAGTCAAGTCACACTAGCTTGTCTTCCTCTCTTTCCCTCCATCCTTCCCTCCCTCCCTCCTATCCGTTCTTTCCTTCCCTCCCAACACTCCTTCTTTTGAAAAAGATATATATATTTAGATTTTACATATATAGTATATATATGGCTCCACGAAACAAAATATCGTCTGCAGAGCAAGGGAAAGGCACGCGAAGGCGAAGTCTCTGAGAAAAATACATAAATCTAAATTAGGCCAAAGGACGTGGTGAGAGGACTGTGTAGCTGCTAACACATTCATGGTCACCAAGCTGGGCGACACGGCAGGGGTGCGAGAATGTGGAACAGAGTCTGCCAGCTGGCTACAGGTTGCCAGAGGTTCAGCTAACTCTCCTCAGGTGTCCAGTCAAATATACAGACTTCACTGGCTTGTCATTACAGGTATGTGATACTGATGCTATGATATTTTTGTATATTCTAGCGTAGCCAGCAACAAAATCTTTACCGAACTTAATAATGCTAATGTAAGCATTGATGTTGATAATCCGTGTAAGCAACATCAAAAGGGATCAATCCATCTTGGCTTGTTTCTCTATACAGTCCATCAGGAAGTGAGTGTGTCTCAGACAAGCCCAGTGTAATGTCAGTGAGTGATGAGTCAGAAAGCTGTGGTTTTTGTGGCGATGTAGGAAACAACATCAGGCTGCACTGGCCCAGGATTGTGTGTCTCAGGATGATGACATCATGACACAGCGAGTAGGAGGTAAAGAGCAGAACAATAATCATTCATCCCCATCAACCTCTGGCTCTGTTACACAAACCCTCATTGATCTTCCTCTCCACCTCCTGACAGCCACACTGGAATAAACAACTAGGTAATGCTGTTAATGCACACACACCTAAACAAAGTAAAATCTTACACAGTGTGATCCTGAACACACCGATACACAGAGAGAGAGAGAGAGAGAGAGATTGAGAGAGAGGCACATGCACATGTTCACCGCCACATAAATTATAACCTTACTGACATTTTAGGGACAAAACCCCATCTGTACTGAAAAACAAACATTCTCCTAAAGATAGCTCAATCACACACTGTACACTTAGGCAGATCAAGCACATACATCATGCACAGAGCACTGTCTATGTACTGCACAGCACTTCAGCGTGTGCATGTGTGTGCACGTGCATGTGCATGCATGGGCGCATGTGTGCACACGCGTCTGTGCGTCCGTGTGTGTGCTTGCACAGATAAGATGAAACTCTAAACAGCCTCCATTGTCTGGCTTTTTACTCTGGAGGCCTTAAACCAATTTACACACCAACTCCTTCCACCTCCTCACATACAGCCCATGATGTTTAAATTAAAGAGGGAGGGAGGGGGTTGGAGTGGGGAGCGGTATAAAGGAGGAAAAGAAAAAAAAAAAGTTTCCTGAACATAGTAGAAAATTATTTTCTCTGGACAGTTTTAAGAGTCGACATCCTGTGCTGGAGTTCTCTAATCATCACCAGCGCAATTTACAATCAGAACACACAGCGAGCCAGTTCAGACCAGCTCATCTGTTGACTTTGGCCCCAGCTGAGCTCTGCGTCCTGCTCTGTGTGTGTGTGTGTGTGTGTGCGTGCATGTGTGTGTGTGTGTGCCTGTCTGTGTGCTGTTGCCATTTGAGACTTGGGTGACTCGGCACTGGGCCCTGACAAGGGCGGGGTGAACCTCTGTGGGCCTGAGGCGACCGCACACATGCACATGTTCTCTCTCTCTCTCTTTCATATACACATACACATAGTCACACACTGCTCATGTACACACAAACACACACACAGGCACACACCATAAAATGTCCACTGCACACACATGGAAATGCACTCGTGCACACATGCGTGCATAAGTAAGATTCGGGCATAATTAAGCACTTGATAAACACAGATATGCACGGCACCATGTGACAGAGAGTTAACCGTATTGCAGCACACAAAACCTCAAACATAATTGGACAGACACCCGTACTGTATTACCATAAGAATTTGCACACACACACACACACACACACACACACACACACAGTTCTATACATACACACAGTAAAAAATGCTCCTTCTCCATATCTGTATGCATTCAGTGTGGCCCTGGTTCACAGTGCACAGCCCTTGTGTACATCTGTGTGTGCGTGTGTGCGTGTGTGTGTGTGTCACACTCAGGATGCTCTCCCACCCACAGTTCCCTTGGCTGGCCTCCACCCAGCCCAAACCCAGTGCGGTGCTGCTGCCTTGCCGCAGGGGCTGAACACAGCTCACTGTGTGTCTGCCCCCTCACAGCCCCAGACTGTCCCGACCAATGTGCTTCTGATTAGGTGGCTTAATTACAGCTGTAAAAACAATGTTGATATAAGCCTCAAAATTGCAGTGTGTCAGATACTATTAGCCAACCTTGGACTCCGGCCATTGTTATCCAACTCCTCCAGCGACCCTCCCCACCTCTCCCTCCCTCCCTCTGGCTCCTCCCATGCCTCTCCTCACCCTTGTGATTTTTCCCTCCTCTCCACATTTTCTTTCGCAGCCTTAATGTCACAAGCTGCAGAGCAGATACATTTTAAGAGGCCAAATGGCCCGTAAATAAACAGTGTTGGCATGCAGATTGTCTTTGGCACCGACAGGGAAGGCAGAGGAAGCTCTCTGGAATGCTAACATGTTAGAAACACATGAGAGTAAAAGGGAGAAAGAGAGAAAAAGCATCCACTTCAGCTGATCAGGTGTGAATTACACTTCATTTGTCTAAATGGCTCTTTGGGCTGGGGCTCTCGTCCTTTTTTGGTGGTCTGTGGTTGTTCAAAATAAGAGATCTGGCTCTGAGGTACAGTAAGAGGATATTCTATTAGCAAACACTGGAAGACGGTGAAGGCTTCCAGAAAGGGAAGGTCAGACAGTCTGGGACGGGACACAAGACTGTGTGTTGGGCCCTTTGTGTTTCAGTGACAGTGACTAAGGAGCGGGAGAGAAAGGTGTGCCAGAAGTCTGTTCCAGTGAAAACTCTCCAACATCGAAGAGTGGAGGCAAGAAAGAAAAATCTGAGTAAAAACCTCAAGTATGCAAATCTTGGGTGGTCCCATCTTTGGACTGGTCTAAGAAAAGTCCCTTTTTTCCCTCTGTCTCCATCCTTGAGGCAGCTTCAGCCCCCACTCTCTGGAGAACCAGGTGTTGTGGATGAACGGCGGACATTCATCAGGCTCACTTACAGCCAATCAGCTGAGTTAAGACAACAGGCACTAGAGAGACCAAATGGGGTGGGTAGAACTTGACAAAAAGGCGGCAGGATGGACTGAGGGACATGCCAAGGGCGTGTTTCCAAACCCTGCAGGCCTCCACGGTGGCCTCCCTAAGCTCTGTGGCCTCCTCTGCAGCTGGCACTTCAAGGTTTCCCAAATGCCTTACAGTCTACTGCCAGGGCCCCAAATTCACATCAGTATGAAGAGAAAGTCAGACCGAACGCAAGAGAGCAAGTAAACCACCCACGCCTGTATTGATTCTTGCGGACTGGGCAGGGTGTGTCTCTCCACTTCCCAGCCTTGAAAGGCCGTCTTGTCACTAAAGGTGGAGGCAATACAGTATGCCATCGTTTGAATAATTGATGACTGATTCCTAAGTAATCAGTGTCCTCACAAGACAATGCATTCTCTCTCCCTGGTGGAGAGAGAGAGCTCGGCCTGTTTTTGTCCCGATGCCTTTAGAAGCAAAGGTAAAAGCTTTAATGCACTGAAGCCACTGGAAGTGCTGCCTCTGAAGGACTCCCCCTGGAATCAGCTGGGATGGTGTGTCTCTCCGTGTGTGAGGGGGCCTATCAAAGTGGCCTTCCAGTAAAGTGAGTGAGAGAGGGAGACAAAGTAGGAGAGGAAGATAGAGAGGTTCATTGAGTGAGTGAGTGAGTGAGTGAGTATTGGAGAAGGAAGGCATTTAGATGCACGTGTGCTCGCGTACGTGCATGCGCATGCAAGGTAGCAAAATGTATACTAAGTGTAAAGTATGTGTAGGTGGTGCACATAAAAGTATTTGCCTTCATGTATATGGATGTTTTCACAAGCGCCTATGTGTGTGTGTGTGTGTGTGTGTGTGTGTGTGTTCTGGAATGTCAGCCCCTTCCTCTAAACAGGAAAGGAGTATAGTTAATAGCATCACCACCCTTTCCCCTTGTGCAGAGCGGTGGCCAGACCAGAAGAACTTTAACTGTGGGCCAATCTGATCCTTGTCCCATATCCTATTCACAGAAATATCCCTCACAAAGTCTGATTTCCTGAGATTTCCTCAGATTCGCTGCCTACAAAGCCTCTGGCAGGAGACAGTATCCACACATGAAAATATTCCTATCAGTTTGATTGCAAATGATTTACCTGCGATCTGGAAGGTTAGAGAACAAAGCATCAGAATAACAGGAGAGGCAGACAGTTGAGGGAAGGACAAGCCAATAACTCCACTACTGCTTATCTCAACAATAGCAGGTAATTAGTGAGAGTCGGTGTGTTGTTGCTTCAGGAGAATAGGGCCGCGGGGTCGGGGCTGCTGTGTCTGTTGCAGTGGGACTCTCACTGGGCCTGTGTGTGTTACGGTCCACACATACACACACCCAGACAGAAACACACACACAAACTGTCCTGTTATCACCTCATACAGTGAGTGCTACCCAGAGGGCGACACAACATGGTGTCTTTCTTGCTGAAAAGACGCTAAGCGTGAAAAAACATACAAGACGGCGACTGCTGGGACCCACACACGGACTATAACTTGCACAGTGTTATCGCTGTATTTGTCTTGTGTGAGTGCATATTCACTGAAGGAGTATCATTCAATTCATGCTTTTCCAAGCCACAGTATAAACTCACTTCTGGTAAATTATGCAGACTGCAAATGTTCTCCATAACCCAATGATTGTGACTGTAGGGTTTATTGCTGCCATAAAATATTGATGTAATGTCATTGAATTTATCAAACAGTGTTAATGTGTCACAAAGCAAAACACGATATTATTCTATTTTCCAGCCATAAAAAAGATTATTTATAGCTATAATTTAGGCTGTTCTTTAACAAAAAAAAATACTAAATGTGAGTCACAGTAAACCTCAGGCCCTGGTGAGGTAAGTGTAACTTACAGTAAGAAAGTGCACTCAGTTCCATTTTGTCTGCTAAAATGTTTGTAGAAATGTGCTAAGCTAATTTCAATATCAAAGGCGCATGTTTGCTTAATTTGCATTAAACAGGGTGGGGTGGAGGCACATTTGGAGCTAAGAGGAGGTCCTTATCCCAATCAATCAAAACATGTTACTTTTGCAAAATCACACAATTTAAAAATGCAAAAAATACATAAGTTATACAAAAAATATCCAATTATGTTTTCTTTTTATCCCTTAACATATGCCTCTCCTGTTTATATTTCATTATGTTGTGACAGAAAGGTGAAACATGATTTAATATTTAGTGATGTAACAAGCAAGAAACTCTCTCCTCTACAACCCTTCTGCAGAAATAAATTTGAAGAGACCCTGAGACTCAGAAAAATATGCTGAAAGTGTCAATGCGGCTGCTTGAAGATGGCAAAATTGCTTATTTTCAGATTCAGCCACATCAAGCAGATTTTTTTTTTCTGGCTGTTTGTGGAAGAGCTTGCATATTCATGGCCCGCCTGTTTTGAGAGCCTGTCACTGAGCCTGTTATATAGCTCTCACTGCTTTTCTGTTCAGGACGGCTTCAGAGGCAAAAACACTCCCTCAGACTTAACACTGTCCAACTGACACAGTCGGGCAGAAAAACTGACAGCAAACGGAGTCTGGCCTGGCAAATCAACGGGACATGATAAACCACTGAGTCAGAGGTCACCTTCTGTCACTGCACACGCATGTCCAAATATCCTCACACACACACACACACACACAAACATAGATAAGCACAAAAGGACAATGCATCCCCAATCTTATTGCTAATACGTACGCATACTCTTGCACAGGCACAGACCACCACTCGCATCCTCCCATTCCTCTCCTTCGGTTGGGTTAAATCCAGCAAAACCCCAGCCTTGTGTTTGACCTGCCTCCCACCTCAGCTGTAAAAGAGGGAGAGCGAGCGGGAGGAGCTGGTAAGCACCCGGCTGCCCACTTCTCAGACAAGAGCAACTATGGATTTATGACTTAAACTTGGCTAGTTATAAGGTCAATATAATATTGAAATGCATGGGAATAATTCCCTTTCTGCGTGGACAGCTACCTTCATAAGTCTGAAGGATTAATAAAACAACTGGGTGAGTGTTTTTGCTGCTATGAAAGTTCTCATTGAGAGTGTATCCCCCTGTGGCTCTGTGAGACGGCATAGGTGTTCGATGAGAGATTAATCAGCATGGCTAACACTTCAGGAACGCTTCACGTTGAAAACCCAACCACCGACAGTGTGTGCGCGTTCGTGAATGTATATGCGTGTGTTTGCATTTCTGTGCGCGTATGTATTTGCTTTCCACTTGAAGGTATAGTATTGTGTAAGTGGTGTGTGTTATCAACCCAGCTTCCTCCTCCCACGCTATATGACTGCTGTGTTCCCCCTCCTCCCAACCCTTCCCTCTGCTGCACAGCCTCTGTGCATGGAGAGCTCTGCTCAGTCCCCGTGGAATCTCCCGTGTCAGTACATTACCTTATAAGTGGAGGCATTGACTGCGGGGACTCTTTGATACACATTCACATACAGTACAAACACAATTGATCTTCTACGGAGCATTGTGAGGGGTGGGGGGGGGGGGTATTGAAGAAAGATCTACACATAACAGATCACAGGCCTTCTTATGGAATAAGAACGGCGCATATAAGGGAACAAAACGTCTTTTTGATAAGGATGTGACACGGAGCAATCTCTCCCCCGGAGCCAGCCGTTGAGCACCGAACACTATCAGCGATCTGGGAAAGGCACGGAGCCACTGTAAAAATATAATGTGCACTCTTAGATCGGGCATAATGTGACTGGCTGTATTAATTATATATTTCTTTTTCTTTTTTTGCATGAATAGATTTTCCCCTTAGGGATGCTAAAATAATGAATCCATCTTTTGACAACATTTGCAGCTCAATTAAAAAGTGTTTATGTCAATCTTCCCTTGTGTGGGTGGTACTGGTTCACGATGTACACGGCAGTAGGAGGAGGCTGTCATCTACTAGCCATGAGGTGTCAGAGACCTAAGGTTGTCATTACAATACGTAGGGGTCAAACTTCAGCACTGGCTTTTCTCCAGGCAAAATAGATATTCCATCCAATCTCCACACTTATTGGTAAAAGGAATTATTCACTCGTTTTATGTTTTGAGAGATAGGGAAAAACATACAGATATGAGCTAGCGACTAATCGATTCCTCTTCCATTTATATTTAAAGTTGTTGAAGAGAGAGGCATTAGTTAGGTTCAAATAAATACTTTCTCTTAGATGTGGATGCTAGCTCAGACAGCAGTCAATGATATGTTTGAAATGAAAATAAATGGATTGGAGTGTTTTTACTCTCAGTGAGGGAGAGCGCCTTAATGAGAGTGATCACACATGCCAAGACCAAACACTTCAAACAAAGGCAGCTTGTTCTTTCATACATGAACAGAAAAATCTTTAAAGATATTCTCTTTAAAGAGAAACAAAACACAGAGGGCGACAGAAAGAAAAATGGTGGAATTATATTGTCTGGAAAAAGCAAGGCTGAACTAAAACAATCACAGCCTATTTGCTATCTGTCTGCGAAATGGTAACAATTACATAATTTACAAGTGTAAAAGAAGAGGAATTTACAAAATTACTAATAATAATTTGCTGTAATTATGGGTCTCCCCTTGCAACTAGTTACTATACAGCCCGATAGTGCTGTATACAATGCACTCTGTATATTGTAAATGCTATGGCTGTCCGTATTTAGATGAGTTGTGAATATAAACAAGTGAGTGAGTGAAAAGTCCTTGTTGGTCTATTTAAACCCTCCCCCGCAGGGTATAGTATTTACAAGGAAACGGTTATCATTTAGTCTCTGTTGCGGATCAAAATGTCAAGCTCCACAGAGAATCTGAGCAGTGCAGTTAGGGCCAAAAGTGCAGTTTTAGAGCCCCAGGATCTAAGAGAAAAAAATGATTTGCAAATGCCCAAATATCTCTAATTGACCTGAAATATAGCCTGTGTGCAGGAACTGTTTGAAATCAATATAAGAGTGAAAAAAAAATCCTTAAAGGAACATTTCAGAGCATCACATCACATGTCCTTAGGAGCAACATTATGAAGTATGCAAGAATTATGAAAACAATCAAGAAGTCATAAAAGGTCTTGTGAATTAAAATTACCATTGTTGTAGCCAATTAAGTGAGAGTGTGGAACATCTGCTTTTCCCCTAACCAGGCCAGCTTAATAGGAATGTACTGTGTGCCCCTGTAGATTATATGAATAATATTCTGTAGACGTGAAAGCCATTTGTGAGCGAATTCACACATAATGTATTCCCCCTGTATTTGTTTATTTTGTCTGTTTAGTGGAGTAAATCAATAGGCAGTATTCCCAGCGTTGATTGGATTCGCAATTAGCCCTAGTGAAAGAGTCCCTGACAATGGGTATGTTAGATTCACTACAGCCAACCAACCTGATTGTCTTCCTCCCACATCAACCAGCTGCCCACACCATCCCTTCTCCTGTCCAGGTGCCTTGTGGGTAATGGTGAGGACTGGAGGGGAGTTCCTCCCGTGTGGCGGCGGGCCGTGACAGCTCCAAGATGCTCTTTGACCTGAGAGGAAGGGAAAACAACATCAATGGTAATTCCCCTTCAAACACATTAACTGGGATGAACTGGGTCCCACCGAGCCCCTCTGAGTGGACTCGCATTGATCGTTCAGACCCAGAAATCCATGAATAAATTTAGCACTAATTGATTTTTTTTTCTCCTCAGAAAATAAATCTCTAATTCTGAGTGGAGGCAATGAATGTAGCAGATTGTGAAACCGCTTTACTTTTTTGAAATTTGTAGGAAATACATTTCAAGAACTAAATAATCCACAAAAAAAATATTTTGTGTCCTCTCTCTCACTGTCCGATCCAGGGAGCCCGCTGATTTCACTCCAGCCATGAAGTTTCATCATTTTGCGACTTGACAAGAGTCAATAAAAAGTCCACTGCTAAACAAACAAAGAGAATTCATTGTGTTGGGCTTGCCGAAGCAACAAGCCCAGAAATTAACCCATTAGGTCCTTAGGATTTCAGCTACCTTTTAATTGCTTTCAAAGGGGATTGAAGTAATAGTTGGAGGGGAAACGGTGTCACATCTGCATTACAAGAGCTCCCTATCCCTTCACCCTGCCAGTTGGAAGAGTGATATTGTCAATATTGGAGGAAAACATTAACAAAAGATCCAAAGCTCATATGTACATACTGCACTCGGGTAGCAAAGGGGAAGAAAATATTGAAAATATGTTCACATGGAGTTGAACTGCCGAAACATTGTATTTAAATTGATAAAGAGGGAATGGTTTGAGAGCAGCGGGTAAGATTTTCATGATATTCACAAAGGGTAAACTAAAAAAATGAAAAATACTTGCCTATGAAATCTAAGAGCCAAAGGATTGTTTAGAAGGGAAATTCTTATGATGGTGGAGTCTCTGAAAAGTCTGAAAAATACCAGGCTACATCCAAATATGTTCTAGGTATCCCATAAACTATATTTATATCATTGTAGCCAGATTTTGAGGGCATGCTATTTAGTCTAAATACAGACATATTTTTTTCAAGGAGAGCACTAACTTGTCATACTATAAAAAATACTCTAAAATGCTGATTGGATAAACTGTAGCACTAAAGTCCAGGCTTGAAAAATGGTTCAACCTTTATTCAGTTCCTACAGTAATTATTTATTCATAAGGATATATTAATATAAGTATTTGTCCTTTTCTTTACAAATTACTTAGCTACAGCTGGAATAAATGTTCAGTTAATATATCAGATCTGAGGATGGAAGGTGCACGCTTTATTCTACTATGCTGTGATAAAAAGTCTAATCAGGATTATTCATTCTAATCTGCATGTTTATCGCACCATACAGTATGATGGTCAAATATACCAACTTGTATATCATAACGGCAGCAGATTTTTTTTCAAGTTGTCAATTGAAATGGTCAGGTTGCTTATTCTTAATAATTGCTGAGGAGTCTGGACTTGGGAAGATGTAGATTCAGGTATCATACTGCCACCTACTGGTAAAGACTTCATTCAAAGACATGTTCCAACCATAAGGGTCTGCACTGAGTTGTGCCGTAAAATTAAAATTATTCAGTGATTACAAGGAAAATATCTACCACAATGGCATCCATGGTATTGAAATAAAACATTTTTTTCTCCTCCAAATGGCAGATAAAATATCCTCAGACATCTGCATTAATTCAGAGAGGAAATATCCTGTCTACGCCCTGACCAAACATTGTGCCCAGGTCCCTTTAAAACACATGTAGCTGAAGATGTGGTTATGGTCTATCAAGACTCCCTCCACTGACAAACCTCAATTGCTCACTCGTGTGTACAAAGAGAAAGGCGTTCCTGAAATGTTCCTTTATGTTTGATGGATGAGTTGTAGATATAATGGCCGGGCATTACCTCTGCAAATAAACCAGACTTGACAGTGCCCCTGCACTGGAACATCTGGGACGCCCCGGAGACGGGATCAAAGGCCTTGTGCGTCCTTGGGCTCTATCTGTGCCAAACATGCACAGTGAGCTCAGGAGCGGCTATCCAACGCACTTCGGTCATCATCATCTGGGCTGGCTGTGTTTGTTAGTCATCAGCTATTTCTCTGCTTAATATGTTACAGTCATATTCCTCAGAGTGTTTTTTGTCATGGTAACAGCAGTGCTGAGACAAAATGGTAAATCAATTTATAAGTTCATAATCCCACAACAAAATTGTAGCTTTAACTAAGTGGAAACATGAATGTAATGTTGAAATTCAAGTGCTGGAGAGATTGATTGTACTAGCACTTTCCAATTGACACATCAGACTGAACAGCATATCCACACTCCTCACTCATCTGTACTTCAGTATACTATGGGGGCCATGCTACACCACAATCCACATTACTTTGGCTTTGTTTGGAGAAAGCCAGCCAACTGCATAACCTTAATTAGTCAAGCTGTATTCATTCAAGTGATTACAATGCCTTGCACAGTAGTGAAGAGAAGCATCTGTCACTTAAACTCAAATGATTTCTCAATCTTTCCATTCTTTGGAATAAATCTACCATGGGTTCACACTCTAACACGGCTTTTCCTATAGCAGACGGAGAATCTACTCATTGAATAAAATCTGAAGTCAATATATGGAACATTTTGGTGGACATTTTGTGCACGCCAAAACAAGGAATAATCGTGTCCTGTGTTTTGATGTGTCTTGAACATCCAAAATGCATAACGCATGACATATCTTTAGCGTGATGTTAATTCTACCACGGGGGAAAGAGGACAAACTGAGGCTTCTCTGGGAGCCGCGCTTTCCCAGGTTCTTGAGTTTCATTGTGTTTGCCATTTCTAAATCTCCCCAAGGCTATGCATCTGCTGCTCTCCTGCGCGCACAAACGGGGGAAAAAAAAGCAGGATGTCACTTTTGTGAAGCAGCCGCGGCGGAGAGAAGGGAAAATGACGGAATCATCAGAAAAGTGGTTTGGGTGGTGAAGCTGGGGCCTTGTGAGGGGCAGGTTGCAGGGATCGCCCGCGCCTCGGCAGATGTGCCTCGGTGTCACTCCACATCCGCAGCCGAATGAATCACCCAACAGATGTTTAACGTCAAGGCCAGGCTGTCACGCCAGCCAAACACACACACTCACGCACATACACACACACACACACACACACACACATACACACCAGCCACGCTACACATACATAGACATAGTACAATTTATTACTGCATTAGGAAGAGTGGCTCCACAAGGGGTCAGACCCAGGAACTTCACCTTGACGTGACTTTGACCAGAAATGACAAAACAAGCAGATTTCACTCAACCTAGAGAAGTTTGCATAAGGAGGAAAAACAAAGCCTGTGATATGCATTGTTTACACCCACATTTATGAGTATTTACTCTGCCTTTAGTGCAATCTCAAACAGAGGCTCCATCTGATTTCTGCCTTGTGCCATCCCAAAACAAACTGTCAATACTGAAAGTTGGAAGGCACTTTATTAGGCGCCCACTTCCAAGACTGTCTCCCTAATTCTGACTGCTTTTTATTGTGGGACTTTTCACGCCAGCATAATGATATTTTGTCAATACCTGTAGCCGGCAACAAACTTCTGTGGCTCCATTCCACAGATGTAATTTTTATCACCTCTCTGTTTTAGAGTGAAGAGTTGTTTTGGATGGGGGTGAGGAAGCACAATGCTTCCCAGCGATATATTGGTAATGCCTTACAATTCGAAAAAAGAAAAACCTTTCTTGGATGATGGTTTAGAGCAGTTGTTCTCGACCAACATGTCACACTGCGGTGCCATAGATTGAGCTCAGATTTGCACATGTGAGATTTTATCTTGATGTCATGCAATGCTAGACAAAATGATTGCATTTACTTAGTTAGAATTCAATTTCATGAGGTTATAATCAAATGTTTTCATTCACATTAATGCAGTATGGGCAAAGTCCAGCGGTCAATTGCGCTTACAGTATGATCATACAAGGATTTGTCTGATATTCTCGTGCAATCAATGATTTTGTGTGCCATGGAATTTTGCTGTTTGCCAAAGTGTGCCTTGGCACCGAGAACATTGAGAACCACTGGGTTAGAAAAGAGCAGTTGAAGGTAAGGGGCTTTTAAGAAAGAGTTGCTGGATCTTTGAGAACATTCTTGAGGCTCTTTTCCCCTCTTTTGGAGAAACCCAGGCAGATAAAAGGAAACACTCGGGTGGATTAAAGTGCTCAGAATGTATCAGCATCAAACCACCAGAGTTTTTGCCCTCTACATTTTTCAACCACAGTCAATAGATCTAAATATTTTACTGTGCCCTGGCCGATTTATTGTTTGATGTTTAAAAACTTGTGTGGAATGAAAGAAAATTCATTAAAGAAGAGGGCCCCAGAACGAGGCCCTACGATCAGCTTTGAAAGTCTAGTTTAACTGGGATATTGATCATTCTCTTTCTTCTGTGACAAAGGCCACCAGGGAGGCCGGAGGTGTCGGAGGATGAAGGCGCACTGCCAATAACACCAGACATCTGTGTATACACTGTAGGTGAGGCTGGGAATTACACAATCTACCACTGACACCAAAAAATCCAATAACTCAAAAATGACCAAACAAACAACACAGTCTTGATTCCTTGTTGGTCAAAAGAAGATTCAATGTGCATTCTGCTTTGGATGTAACAGGGTGCACTTGAGGCTTGGCTGATTTTTGAAATGCACAACAAATAAGGCTGGGATATTCTAGGACCTCATTATGCAGCTTTGTGGGCCCTTGGTGAAAGAAGTGTCAAGTTTTAGAATTTAGTTAGTAGAATTTCATTAAGTATCACTAAATTCATATTTTTGAGTGTATTTATCATATCCAACAATAATATACTTTTAATACAATGTACGTGTGTTTTATACTCTAAAAAACATATATTAGCTATGTGATACATGTATGCTTTTTCAAAAAAATTTTACTTTTATTTTTATTTTTTTAAAGAAGTAGTACATCGTTAATATAAAAGGAAAGGGCAGCATAAAATACAATGAAATAGATACAGTACAAACAGTTCCATGAAACATTATGCTTTCAAAAATCAAGTTTGTTAAAATGTGTTTCAGGAAGTCATTTACATTTTAAGCGGCCCAATAACTTTTAGTCTTATAAGGCTAAACTTCAGAACAGCCAAAGCGGCTTTGCTGGAGGATCGCAGCCTGGAGGAGTAGCTAGACCCAGCCATGGCATAAAATGAATCAGCAAACTTTTCAAATTAATTGTAAAACTAGCGCACAAAAAAGTACAAAGATGCCATAATTGGGGTGATGTCATCTTGTCCAAGCCTTTTTCACAAGCTTGAGACATGAGAGGGATTTTTGAGTATGAAGATAGCTGCGGTAGTGTGTTAAGAAGAAGAGATAAAAGCATTGATGACCTTTTTTAAATCACCAGTGGATAGAAATTTCATCACATATTTCTCTGATGGAGAAAAAGCAAGATTTAACAATCCTCATGTTCATCAAACTTAGATTGCCATTTCTAGCAAGTTGCTTGACGTCAGACAAACTAGACCATAATGAATGAAATTTATGGAATACAGAAGGCCAACTACGGCTATTTTAGGTTTGTTTAAAAAATTGAAGACAGGCATCAAGGCATCATGCCTGTCAATTCTTTGCAGATGGCCAGGCTATTCAGATCAACTATTTTTAAAGGCAAATATAACTGTGTATCATCAGTGTAGCAGTGGAAGGAGCACATAATGTGGCCAGGAGAACGAGATGCATCCTAAAATCAAGTGGGCTCCCACATGTGAGACACATTAATGGAGAAAGTTCAAAATGCAGATTGTGAAATGCAGCACTAAATGTGGCAGTGACTAACAGGAAAGAGACAGAGGACGACATGAAAGAAAGGTCCTGAACCAGGTTTTAATCCACAGTGTCTCAAGCATATGGCATGCACCTTAGCCCGCTGTTCCACCAAGACACACAAGTCCCAATCTTTAACCTAAACATGAACAAAGGGGCAGCCGCTTCACAGAGAGCCAGATTAACATCTCAAACTGGTCGACAGAGCTTTTATTCAAAGGCCTGACAGTATTTGACAGCTAAGCTAATCATAAGCTTTATGGTGAATTTAAAGGAATGTGAAAGAAGAAGTAGCTGCAAAAAGTCTCCCAATAGTGTACCCATACAGTATCCACCCTGCAGGCCAAGGTGCGGTGTCCCATTGAAACACTCCTTACACTGAAAAACAAGTCAGGAGCGACCTTTAGGAAAAGCACAGCAGTGTTCTTCAGACCGATCATTTGACTGACCCTTGCCCCTGTTGGCTTTCACTTTAGATAATTGTATGTGCCTTTGGAAATATTTGCTTAATTTGAGAGGGGCACTTTGGAGGCCTGATCAAAAAAAAAGGGCAGGACAAATGCCCCCTGTGCCCCTCTCTTGTGTAGGCTACAGCACTCCAGCAGAATTCACAGAAATAACGGAGAGGTTCCAGTCATCAGGGGAAATCTGGAGCCGAATTTTCTCATCCTTTTTTTGTGTAAAATACCAGGAACTCTTCACACTTCTCTGTCAAGGTTTTTAAAACTGGGACAAGTTAATGGGCTAACAATAGAGAGCTTTACGCTGAATAGGGCAATGGAGTTATGAAATAAGAAAAGAATGTCACTCTTGTATCCTTAGCTGTTTTACATGTGAGCTTAACAATATACACAAAACCCACTTTATTTCTGGATGATTTAAATTTCAAGTAAATCTATGAGAAGGATTTAAGAATACGTTTTTGAAGCAAATGACTATATGTTGTAGACTTCAAGCAACAGCATACAAAGAAAGGGACTGAATTTTACACATGTTCACGCCAAGACAGACTCATGCCAAGCCAATCCTGAAAGATGCAATTACAATTTATACTTTTTAAATTAATTTGTATAGATATGTGGGCACAATGTAAGTACTGGAAGTATGAGCTTGTTGTAAATTGTATATTCTTATCATTGCATTTGTATTTCAAAATTGTAATGTTATCGACCAACAACTACCTGAATTAACAATTCATTGATGTGTATGTTGTTTCTCTAACAGTTTGCTCTAAGCAATGCATTATATTCTATGTTCATTAGATTTTAAATGTGCTTCCGCAATATCTCCTCATAGTAATCAGTTAACTTGTAGTAAAATAATTGTAATAAGGGGTAAAACATGTACAGGTCAATATATAAAACATATCTCTGCCTTTCAGAATAGGCATGTAATGCTATCTCTACTTCTGCACAAAAATGACTTTCCTTTAAAACTTTGAGAACTTTGGTTCAGTTTTTGGTGCAACTCTAACTGTGCAACATGACAGCCAAAAGACAAATTCACCTCTTCTCTTTCCAACAATCAATTATTGAAAGGGCAAGTCTTCTCTCTTCCAGTGCCACCTGCTTTGACCATAGTTCTGATCACAATTACAACCCTTGGGTGGTTCAATGTGGCAACTTCTGTTATGGTACTATACCCCCATACTCTGAACTGGACTAAACTGCTGATGGGTCACTTAATGGATAGATTTCCCCGGCTCCTGTCTGCTGACCACTGGGCTCAGCGGTGTCTATCTCAATCCCACTCTCTCGTTCGCCATTTCTTCTATTTCTCTCCCTGTCTCCGCTGTATATCTGTCCCTTCCTCTGCCCCATTTCCCACGAGGTTATCGAGAAGAGAAATTACCATTCTGCAGCCGAAGCCACAGTCAGTAAATGTGAAGGAAGGAAATACATTGCTCAGAGGTGAAACAGGTCCTTACATTCAAATGCAGGCAGGCGGGCTATAGGCAGGCAGAGCTGCTGGGCTATCAATTCCCCGGCACAAGTCAAAACGCTCACTCACTACAGGCAGCACTGGGGTTGCTAGCTGGTTTCTTCGCAGTAGTTCCTCCATGGCAGGTCTACAGGCTGAAGTAAGAAGAGAGTTTATGGATCCAGGTTGTGCATTCAGTGTACTGTCAGTATCTCTGTGGTCAGTAGGTGAATGTCCCAGGCAAGAACATAAAATATGGCATTAACTCATGAAGATATCACAGAATACTGAGCTGCTGCGTAAATTTGCTGTAGCCAACAGGGAAATAAATGCTGATAAATTATCCAGCTGCACTGTTGCTAGTGAGCATGCAACATTGCAACAATTTGTAAATCATTAACAATGTTAACAAAAAAAAAAAAAACAGTTTCAACTGTTTCAAGCAAAGTTTTTTTCCAGCAGTTTTCTTCTGCAGGGGTGACTGACCATCATGGTTGTACGATATTTTTGAATTGTTAAGTAATGTATCTAGCCATAAGGTATTCCGAGGAGATGACACAGGCCAAAATATTCCAACAATATACCTATGGAAATTTCCACTCACAATAAAAATAGTTTTCCCTTATTCCTTCCTGTGAATGGTCTGTGAAAGAAAAATACTCAACCTGCACCCAGAGACATAACACTTTGACTGAAATCTGTCAACAAGCTTGAGGAGCAACATTGGGGGTTCATTTCCAAGGTAACATGAAAACAAAGCTCTTAGTTCATCATGCCAGCACAGCATGCCAGCAGATTTCAGCACTGCGTCTTTGCTTTTTATTGTCACCTTCTTGAATTCTGTGTAATCACTTGCTAGCATTGGCAAGCATTCACCAACACAATGCACCCTCTGTTCAACTGAGATATTTGCCACCTATGTCACAAACTGAGCTTTGTTTTTTGTTACATGAGGTCTTTAATGCCAGGACAGACCAAGAAGGAAAAAACACAGGATGTGACAAACATGTGACTATAATGTTAAGGGTTTTCAATAACTGAAGCTAAACAAAACTAAAATAGATAAATGGGACCTATAAACAAAGTGTAAAGACTAAGAAAAATATTTTTTTCCAAAATGAGCACTGTAAAAACCCTGTTTAAAACCCTGATATTGAATTATAATTTTTTATTGTTTTTTCGCCCTTAATTTCATAACAGTTGGTAACTGTCACCAGATGTATTAAGAGTTTAAATCACATAATGTGTAACCTATTGTTGCAAAATAAAACAATCAATATGATTGTTAACAAATATATTTTTATTTCCTCAGTGAATCAGTGAAAATAGCTTGTGTCTACCACCACTCTGTCCTTCTTTCAAAGTGTTCAACTCTCCTTTGAAAAGACACACAGGACACAGCAGGAGGGGAGGTGTGATGTTCTCTCTTTTTATTGACTGACACGGCTGATGAGGGCCCATCCTGCACTTTGGCAGGAGGGGAGGCAGGCGTGCCGAGGTGGCGCCCACCAGGGCGCGAGGAGGGGACGACGTGGTCGTCCTTCATAGATATTCTATGCGTGGCTTTACCCTCAGCTGCCCTGTCAAGGTCTGTGTATGCCCCTCCAAGGGGGCTGAGACAGGGTCATGGATGACACCCGCCTCTCTGCCAGACGTGACAGCACAGCTGGGCCGCTTAATGACAGAGGGGCCTGGCCCAGCACACACCTGCCCATCCTGGGCAGGGCAGGCGACCTCACGGGGAGAGAGAGGAGCCGCCGCCACGTTCGATGGGCAGATGTTCTGGAGAGGAGACAGCAGAGACAGCTGCACTACAGGGACCCCTCCGCTTCTCTCTTCTCTCCAGTAATTGAAAATCATGTAAAAGGTCAATTGTGTGATACTGGCTGTCCCTCTCTGCAAGTTGTACCTTTCAGCCAGAACATGACAAAAACAACACTGACTGGATGACAGCTCTTGCCTCAATTACTGCCTATTTAGATATGTATGGCCATGTAATGACAATATCTGTAAACATTCGCAGTGAATAAATCTGCATATACAAATAGGTGCGGCCCATCTGCTGGAGGCCATGGCTGCGGGTCCCTGAGAGAGGCCTAATCATTGGGTACATTACAGAGACATTGTTATGACATTTGGTCTTCAAATGAGGGAGGACTGTGAGGGGGATGGAAATGATAACAATCCCAAACTAGATCAACATTTGCTGGATAGCGGGCCGACAACCTCTGTGTGAAGAGTACACGGGTCAGCGCCTGTCCTGAATACTTACTCAGAGTGACCCTCTCTCTGGGTTTCACTCTGATGAGAAGTGGCTAGGTTTTAACCTCCACAGAATTGCTCTCTGCTCATGGTTGTCTTAAACAGAACCAGCCACAGACCTGTCACACACTATCAGCCTCTCTGGAATTCAGGAGAGATTGCTAGACCTTCATAGACAGAATAATGATCCAAATAGACGATGAGGAATCATCAAGTAACACCAAACAGGGATATGAGATAAACATTGGCCACTTTCACGGTTCGCGTGAAATTTGGTTGTTGACTTTCAAATACTAGAACCTTGGCAATGTGTTTGAAATGTGTCTTACTTTGCCTCGATCAAGGAGAGGGTTTTATGGAAATTGGACAAGATACAACGGGTTTAAATGCTCAGACTCTGAAATAAAGTATTTCAGGACAGCGCGTCAGTGTTGACGTTCAAGGCGTGGCCTACATAAATGTGACATCTCATTTCATATTTATTTCAATAATTTAAGAAGTTTGAAAAAGTCATTACACCTAATGAGGAACACACCAGGCTCACCCTCAAACATGTGGTTTTGGGGGGAACATTTTAAGATTTAACAAAAACAAGTGCTGTGACTTGAGTGCGAGCACAAACAGGAAGGAAACAATATATTCCATAAACTCCCCCAAATGAGAATGTTATCAATAACACTTGTGTCTGAAGGAAAAACAAAATGAAGCTCTTCAAGATGCATGTTTCTGGTTTGACTGCCGCAGCCCTTTGCCAATAACAATGTTACCCGCAATCACGATCCAAACCGCACACCCTTGGCACGGCACACTGTCACAAATTATGTTTTGATTCTGACCAAATGCAACAGCTTCCTGTCTGGTGCTGTTTTCTCTTACTGTCCGTTTTGTTATCTTGAACCAAATGCAAACTAA
This sequence comes from Centroberyx gerrardi, assembly GCF_048128805.1. Lineage (NCBI taxonomy): Eukaryota > Metazoa > Chordata > Actinopteri > Beryciformes > Berycidae > Centroberyx > Centroberyx gerrardi. The sequence goes on along the minus strand of NC_135999.1, from coordinate 12,625,126 downwards.
AGGATGCTGTTTTTGCTGTGGGAAGGACATTTAGTAACACGCTAAAACTGTTGGATAGATGACATACTTTGACAACACATACCCTCCTCATGCAAACAACGAAATTCAGTGATTCACAGAAAACAGTGCTATGTGTTCTCATTTAACCCAGTGGCTGACTGTTTTAGTCATCATTGTTGCATCATACACTGTACTACTAAATTTCCCCCAGGCCTAGCAAACAAATATATAATAGCTGTCTATAATCACTCTTAAAACCATTACGGGCCACAATGTGAACGCGTGAGTGTGCTTGTGTGTGTGTGTGTACCACTGGTATGAGAGTGTAACTGCATGAGCGTAGCACACCAGATTGCACATTTCAAAGGCAAGACAGCTCCTGGGCTTGCTGAACTTTTGCTTGTTATCAGGAGCTGGGAGTGAGATGGAGAGAATTGATCTTTTGTCTACTGGAGGTGCACTCCCTTGGGCTGGGCCGCTCGCTTGCTCACTCGCTTGGCTGCCATGCAGAGGGGTTCTCTTTCTCTTTCTCTACCCCCCCGCCCCCCTACTGCCGCCCCCCACCACACCCCCCGCCCCCCCCCTCACTCGCTCGCTCACCCCTCTCTCTGCATGGCGGCTGCCTCTCCTCCAGCTGACACTTGTCCTGCCGTTACTGGGAGAGATGTGCGCTGAGCTGCTGACACCAGGATTGATCTTCCTCCTTCTCCCCATAAGCTCCATATCAGGCTCCCGGAGACTCTGGAGGAGACAAAGAATGGGCGGAGGGTGGGGGGGTTGGGGAGGCGGCCGGGGGTGGAGGGGGAGAGGAGGGGAGGAGGAGGAGGGGGGTGGCGGAGAGGGTAGTGTCAACTCCCATCACCTCTTCAAACTAACAATGTTTGGTGCAGGGAAGGAATGGAGAACGCAGAAAGTTGACAATTTGATGCGTGGGAGTGGACTGAAGTTCATTCTAGTTGCTAAAATAGTGCTTACAGTGACACACCACCACGCCCACAAGCAGATTCCCTAATGCTACCAACATCAGCTATTTTTCCTATGAGCAAGATTCAAATAGTTAGCTCCTCATATGATCTGCTGAAGTGAAGTAGATGTGGTATTTAAAACAAACGGGTCAAATGATTCTGTAAAGGATATACCTCCGACCACACTGAATTAAATGATTTGCCAGGACTCCCACACCACATTCTTGTAAGCGGAGCCCTCAGCAGTGTGTGCTGCCCAGATGTCTGACTGAGGGAGGCAAATTGTGAGATTACTGTGCCCACAAGATGTTTTTGAGGCCACACATAACGACACAAATCAAATCAATAAAAGTTATGACCTTTGGCACAAAAAAATAATAAAACATCTCTACTTTGAATGCTGTTTATTTTATATTCTTCTATTGTATTGATTTCTACTGATATCAACCCTTAATGTTTCTGATGGAACAGAAATATTCACACAAGGGACGGAAATCAAATTATTTACTGTATCATACTGTGTTTGGGGTCAGAACAAAGTAGGGGAGGCTGGTTCATAGAGGATAGGGAAGATAATCCCCCTGATTTTTTTTTTTTACTTTTTCATTTAAAAGTAGATTGTTTTGTCTTGAGTACAAAAGACTTAATATCCATATCTTTTGGTCGTATCCTTTTACCACACAAATAACCAAGCCCTGTCCTCATCTTTCTGAGTCACCAGGCTCCACTGGAGGAAGGGATAGAGCAATCTCCTGCGCAATGCAATTATTGGTCTTCTGTTGTCTTACTTATATATTGCTCAGTTTCATCAGCACTGAAAAGCCTTCTTGTTGCTTTCCACTTACAGGCATTGGAATGCCTGCACTGTGTGTAAATTTCAACATATGTCTCCTCATTACCCAGCTCATGTAGAACGCATGTAAGTGGAAAATAACCAAAACCAAAACAAAAGAAACAAGCAAAACATGCTGCTCTAAAACCTGTATGTTGCTAAGTAACCCCAGACTGAGAAGTTGGCTTGTCAGAGGTATTTGGCCACATAGTGTATCATGGTGACAGCTGTCTTCCTGGTTACCTTTGACAGAGCTGTAATCCATATGAAGGGCATAATTAGCAGTGTCATGTCATGCAGAATTCCTTTTAGTCAGGTATTGTATGCAGTATCAGAATCAGTGCAGTTCAGTCACTTAAAATTCAGATCTATCTCTCAAAAAGATAACATACTAGACCTACCTGTGCAAGAATCTAAATTTATAACACATAAGCTTAATAACAAAATTATAAGGAGAAAAACAGGTGGTTTTGCACAGTAACCACTGTGCATGCACAACACCGTTTAGAGGGCTCCTTTTTTGTATGAAAAATGAGTGTTTCACCACCATATAATTGATACTTGAGGTGTGCACTGAATGGCAAGTGGGGCTGTGCATCAGCCAGACCAAGAACTGCTTCTTTCTTTTTCACAAAAAGTGACCAAACTGATCAATTAACTTCTGTTTTTTTCATTAGTGGTGACTTCTTGCTGTGATTCTGCACTCGTGGTAAAGTGGCAACTCTGATGTTTTCATTTTCGTCATTTTGATTGCTGTGGATGCAATTCTTTTGCTGCAGTTACTTGTCTGGGTTTGTTTTAAATGGCAATGTAATGATATGTAATGTTATATATTCTCATGAAATACAATGCATTTACAATTGTGTTTTAACTGAAATGATTAAATGGTTAACATGATTTTGATTGCCCTTCGAATTGGTTACTGGGAGAAACCACGTCAGATATGACCTTTGACCCTAGCCCTAACTAATCTGACCTCGAGTTTGTCTTACTTTGATATGTGACAAAATTTCTGTCTGTGCCTGAAATTAGAGTTAGGCTTAGGTTAGATTTAGTGAGAGATTAAAACTGAAAAAATTGTATGTACATACTGTAAATAACATCATCAAATCTAAAATGTATTCATCCAAAGCAGTTCCCAGACCTACAGTAAGGGCTTTATTCTCTGTGGCTCTAGTGGACTTCTGTTGTGATTGTAGGGCCAGGCATGTGAGTGGATTTGACTGGGGATCTTTACAGTTATTACTGTGTGTTATTGGCATGGGGAGGAGAGCAGATCTGGGAGGAAGGGGCGCGGGGTGGGGGGCAGATGGGAAGTCGAGCAGCAAACACGATAATTTGCGGGTTAGCCAATTTCAAGAGGCAGGATGGCCCGATACCCTCAGTAAGCATCCGAGAGCAGTTGAGAGCAGAGCAGAGCAGCGCAGGGCAGAGCGGGAAGAAGATGAATCAAGTTTAATAACAAAGGGTTCTAATTGCCCCCCACAACCCCACACCTCCACCTCAGAGCTGAACTCTAATTACGGCAAGAACACAGTGCACTGTCACCCAATATTAAGTTGTTGAAGAGCGGGCCAAGATAATCGATAAACACTTTAGTTGTGGGGGGGGGGGGGGGGGGGAGAGAAGAAGAGAGTGAGAGAATGAAAAAGAGTAAGATGCCCCTTCCATTCAGTGGGAACCAGCAACACCCAAAGCCCTCCTGGCTCATGAGAACGCCGCTGGGACGGTCCAAGAATGATTGCAGAGCAATAATCCTGAGCACAGCCACCCCCCACCAGCACACACACACCCCAAACACTCGCTCACACACACACACACACATGCATGTTCATGCGCGTACACACCACAATGAAGAACCCCCCCCCTCTCTCTCTCCTTCCCCATGGGCTCCCTGAGCACCAGTGTGTCTGAGAGGGAAAGGTGAACACGGTCACCCTAATTACAGGGGCCCCAGCTCTCTCACACACTCACACACACTCGCCAGGCATAACTAAAGACAGGCCAATTAGGGCGAGAGGGAGATAAGGGAAGTTTTATTTGTATACTAATTAAGCCCCTGATGAAATTCAAAAGGGAGGTGGTGAAGGGGATTGGGGGAGGGAGCGGACGGGTAATTGTGTGTTTGAGAAAAGGTTGCTTTAGGTGCGGTTATCTGAGAAGCACAGCCTTGAGATAGTTGCCCCCTAATCCCGTGCTGAGCCCCCGCGTTGCACTGCAAGGTCTCTCATAATTTGATCTGTTACATATGAAATGGCAGGCTTTGACAGCGAGATCATCAGCGGTGTTTATTGTCTATTTGGTCCTTGTTTCAGCCAAGCATAAAAGAAGCGATCATGCTAAAGAGACTGTTTGCTTTTTTTTGCTGTAGTTTGAATACAGAAAAATCTCAGGACAATGGATGTGAACTGCCAGCTGATTTGTTAAACAAGCCCAGTATTAAGTATAATTAGCAATGTGCTTGCACACATTTGAGGTTATAATGGGTAGAACATCTGACCACTTAAGTCTGGAGTAAACTTTGCTCATGTATTGGCAAAAAGGTTAATAATGATTCCGACTTTACATGTATTTTGCTCAGCAGGTATGCTGATCTGCAGTCAATGTCAATACGGAAGAGTTTCAGTGATAGTACTGACTGCTCATAGACGAGATAACAGAGTGCTATGGGACAATTTCAACTTCACTGGCAACTATGATCAAGAAGCACAGGGAATATTTGCCTGTAACCGGACATCTGATCCATGAAAAAAGGGAGTTGATAAGTTTTAAGCAGGAACAGTACGCAGTAAAAATAACCCATCAGTATCTTTTCACGCAGTCAGATTGATCAGTAGGGTAATGGCATCATTATACTGCAAACACTATCCCCTCGGATCAGAGAACAGGAGTAGATCCAAGAGTGGAGGGTTCATCATTACTGCTGCAACTCTGAGCATCTTAAAAGACCGTCATTAACAGTCAATCTTAAAGGAGTTCTCTAAAGATCAACCTGGCATTCAGCAGCTTCATCAGAAGCAGCGTTTCATCCCTTATTAGAGATTAGCTTCACAGAGACCCCCTGTGAAGCGTTGTCACAGTAAGCCATGTTACCGAGGTATCAAAGTGGGTGCCCCACCGAGCTTTGGTAAAGCTCCCTCTTTATGGGCCGCGTAAAGCAGACCGCATGTGGCAGGATCTTCAAAAAGTCAAGCAATCTGAATGATTTGACAGCTCACAGCGGGAGGGTGTGTTTCTCGTTTCTGAGACCAATTCTCCACCATTTTGCAAAGCTCTCTGCTTCAAATTGAATTTGCTAACCAGAAGAAAATATTAATGATGTAATAATGTAGGCCCAAAAACTTAGCATGTGCTACAAAATGTGTGATGTTGAAGTGATAAAGGGAATAAGATATGACTCTAATCGGTGAACAGAAGAGACACATGCATTCATATCAATGCAGACTTGTAAGTGTGTGTAAGTCATAAGTATAAACTAGAAACTTCTGAGATTGTCTCAACACGGACTCAAATTCCTACAGTGATTGGAAGTTCTGAGACAGAGACTTTGATGACTGAAATATTCTCACTGGCTCATCTTACCATCAAGCGCAGAGCACTTTTAATTTCAAGACATCATTTCAATTTAATATCACAGTACAGTGAGAATATAGGGTGCAGAGCTCTGAATTTCTATTGACTCTCAACAGTCCAATTAGTTATAGAAAATGTGGATCAACTTTCAGAAGACAGATTGCACTGAAAAATTGACTAATAAAGATTTAGAACACTTAGCCATGACCATTCGTGTGTTTTTGGATTCACTTGGCCAGAGAGAGGCATTAGGGGAAGATTTGAATAATTCATCCCAGTTAAACCCATTAAGAATATCCGTGTGGACACTTTTTTGATGTTACAGACAGTGTATGATCTCAGAGTGCTTTCAAACTATATCTGGCTCTACTTATGGTGTCTCTTTTCCCCTGAAGCGACAAAGATCAACTGGCTCTTGTGTTAATTCTTTAGAAGTGTACAGTAGCGAGGTCTCCGCTACAGAGTTGGCAGGCTAGCTCCCATTAGCATTTTACAGCTCTGCACATAGCCTGAATAAGGCCTCTCAAAAACTAGAGAATGACAAATTATTAAGTACATTTCCCTTCATAAAATGCGCTTAATGAAAAAAATGAGACATGAAAGACCTCTTACTGTCAAATAACTTCTTTGAGTCATCAGTTCGAAAACTTTGATTAATATCCTAATTTTACCTCAAAAGTTTATCAGCTTGATAGAGTATCACTTGAAAAAGCCCATGTGAGAATTGCCACTTCCCACTTTTTTATTAATTCATATGAAATTAATGTTGTTTACTGATTTTCTGCAAACACATCAGTCCAATCTTCATCCATCTGATAGGTTTCCCCTCTTGAATTTCACAAAAATATTTGGAGGTGATGCAAACCTTGGCAACAACCAGGGTCAAAACAGGGTTGTAAGATCTCAGAGAAACATAAATCATCAAAAATCTCTCAGAATACTCCACTGTGAGTACTAGACAAAGAGTGTGCATGTCAGTATTTGAATGAAAGGTAATTCAACACAGTGCATGTCATGGATCCAAAAGAAAAACAATCCAACCATCCAGCCATTGCCTCCCACGGCAGAGGAGCTATCAAAGCCTTTTTGTTTTTGCCCAGTGGTCACTTCACTCTTCAAGGCAGAGGGCTTGTCTCGGCCCCCTACAGAGAGGGCGAGAATGGGAGAGTACGGGGTTTGGTGTGTGAAAGCAGGTGAGGCAGAGGCCCACCCCGGGGGCCTGGCTGCTTCTCCTACCCCAGAGATCGTGCTCGGGTCTGGGGCAGGACCTCCACTGGCCCTAGGCGTATCTGGACTGCGCACTTTGGGTGTCCGTGTCTCAGGGCGAGCCTCAACTCACTCCCAAAGAGCCTCTGAGCTACTGTTTTACTGCTATACAGCTCAGGCATGTAGTACGATAGCAGAGCCCTTGGTAACAGTGTGTGTGAATAACTGTTATGGGCAGTAACACTGAGCAGAGTGGGTCCTTGTTTAAGGACTCAGGCAGTGCTACGGAGGGCTGTGTCGTGAGACCAACGGGGAGTAAACGCGACAGAGCCAAGCCCTGTGACCTCCATCGTGATTCCTTCAGTTGTTATTAGCCAGGGGCCACTGAGGAGGGCTCTGGAGAGCTTCCCACACAAGAGCCAGCGACAGGCCCTGCACAGAAAAACTGCCAGGGAAGCACAATAAAGATAATTAGCAATGAGACCACTAGCCGCCCGTAGCCCCACCACCACCCCTGCATCCCCTGGATAGCTCACCCCCTTCCTCGTCTACTGCGCTTAACTCACCCCCTCCGTCTCCTCTCCTCCATTCAACCATGTACAGTACAGTATCTGTCAGGCCAAGCAGTTAGCCGTCTCACACACAGAGAGAGAGCGGTAAAGAAAGGGATAAAGAGAGTTGTCATGTCTTTAGCTGGTAGGAAGGTTTACTGGTTATAGTAAAGCTGCATGCTCTTGGTGTACAAGAAGACAATGCACAGTATCAGACAATAATTGTATGCGTTTCATTTCCAGGCCTCAAAATCAAGCCCTCAATCTAGGTTTCAGAGAGAGTGCAGGGGGACATCAATGAAAAGCAGGAGGTCTTGTGTTTAGCAGTCCATTTCTGTACCCACCACGCTCCACCAGCCCTATAGCCATGCTACTTATGTCGGAAAACAAGGTAGTGTAATTTAGAATGCATTTCAGGGCAATTAAAATTTCTCAGGCACAATTACTTATTCCCCCAGTGGGGCTGCCTCAATCAGTCTATGTGTGTAATGGGTTTATGGCCTTGACGCGGCAAACATGTCCTGCCTATCTGCCTGTGCTCTTCTCAAGGCTGCGGTTATTAATTGTGGCTAAAGTTGATAAATAAAATCACCGGTGCTCTTAATGCTAATTAGTGTTTGAGATAAAATTTACGATTTCATAAGCGCATATTTCTCCAAAGGCTCCGGCATTGTGCCCCCTATCCATCGGTCATAGGCTGTCTTGGATGTAATCTATCTTTGGGGAGCGGAGAGGCCGAATGAGGGGCCAGAGGAAACACAGGCAGTAAATACTAATAGTACTTAGTGGGTACTTTGGGACCAGGAGTATTTCAGGCTATTTATTGAGCTGGGCTACTACAGCAAAGATACACGCTCTTATAGAGGGAAATACATGCTAAATAGATAACAGAATACCCTTTAAAATGTGAACCACACAGCACTCTATTGAAAATAAATATTTCACAATTAATTACATGTAAATTATGAGTCTTAAAAAGTGTAATTTAATTAGGTAAAATCAGGTTGACATTTTTTATTTTTAGCATTTTTTTTTAGCATTTCTTTTTTGTGCAATTTACAAATGTGACTGAAAGTTTTTCTCTTGTGCTTCGTTTCCATTTCTCCATCATTTTCATCCTGTTACAGAGCAGCTTTGTATGGCTTGATCCATTGTGGCTTTCCAGTACTTTGTAGCCTGCAGTGTGCTGCTGAGAGGATTTTGACAGGAGCCGCTTCCTCTCGGTTGCCCGGTGCACAAGCGTCGAGAAGCACTTCAGCTAGTTTTAACATCACAACGTGCCGGTGCCATTGGCTCCCTGGTCTGACTATTGATCCAAGTCACCACATCAAGGTGAGCATCAGTGCTGCAGAGTCCATTGTGGGACCTCATCCTGAAAGAGTAGAGCTGTCCACAGCTCTAGGCGATGCCCGAAAGAGTGACAAGTGCTGAAACCACTTCAAGGGGGCTAACAGTGCCCTCAGCCCTTTCTAGTCCCCGCTTCAAAGCCAAGAGCAGCCTCTGGCAGTTCCCCCACCCCTCCCTCCCTCCCACCCTTCCTCTCGCTCCCTCTCCATGGTCCTTTGGGGTAGCTGGTCCTATTCTCCTCTCCCAGGCCCGTCAATGTCAAAGCGTGAGTGAGTCCAGTCAAAGCTAGTCCCCCCCCCCTCCCTCCACCTGTTTTTTTTCTTTCTCCCTTTTTCTTTTTCTCTTTCCCTCTGATGCACAGGTCCCATCCCCTCTGCATGGCTGGCCCTCACTGACAAGTGGAAATCACAGAGATCCTACTGGCAAAAGATGGAGAGTGAAGAAGACTTCAGAAATGTGTACCCTACAGCTATCAATGTCCTGAACTTAAGGATGAAGACACCAAGCACTTCATCTTTTCTATATACTATAAAAACTAGTGAGTACTTGTTCACAAAAAATTGAAGGAAGGGGGGTTAGAAAAAAGGGTCTGCTGCATGGTGATTTTTTTTTTTTTTTTTGACTTTCTAAGATAAATAAGCGAGAGAAAAGAGGGAAGAGAAGGAGCTTTACTTTGCCAAAAGGGACCTTGGGTTTTGCCCTGTGGGCATGGCAGCTTTCATTTTCCTCTTTCCTCCGCTCCTATTCCCAGCCGGTTTCCGGAGTTATGATTGAGTTTCACATATTGGAGTTATATCTGGCAACCAGACTTGTTTATCTGCTGGGGCTGATAACTGTACTGGCCTGAGTATGAAGCAGAAAGAGGGAGGAGGGAGGAAGAGAGTGGGAGGGAGATATAGAGAGGCGGTGAGAAAGACAGACCACTCATAAATTCTCATCTCCTCCAGTCTTTTCTCATTGATTTAGCATGTCTTCATCAACAATCTGACCCAGGTACAGCTTTCTTTATCTCAGACTCCAGCTTGGACCTCTGGTATGGATTCAACGGGAGCACCTGCCAAGCCAGTGACGGGCGAAGCAGCCTAACTACGACTAAACAAGGCCAAGGACATAATTTGTGGTGACATCACTCACCCCAGATAAAAACATTGGTAGTTGTCTTTTTTCACTTAAGTCCATCCCCAAAGCTGCATGTCTGATGTCCAGTATATCTGATTTTGAAAGGTTGGACTACATGTCAATCTATTGTCTGTCTGAAACATCTATTTTTAATAAGAGTCACAGATTTTTATCAATACAACCACACATGAATTTTGTTAAGGAGCAATCCCAGGACATCAGGATGAGAACAGAGGAGAGGCCAGGTTATTGGCACAGGGGCATTACCTGGAGAACCGGCGGGAGTGAAGGGTGAGAAGGGGCAACAGAATCAGCTCAATAATAATCTCACTAAAACTAGTGTGGCACAACATCTCCAAGACACACATTGTCAAGGACTGGCTGTTGAGTCCAGTTGGAGAGAAAGTGAGAAAGAAAGAGATTTAGGGAGGGCTGAGAGAGGGGGAGAAAGAAAAAGGAGGACTGAGGGAAAGAGAAAGAGAGAGAGCAAGCAGTGCTTGCTGGACCCTGACTGCGTGCGAGGCCTCAATTATTCATGCGGCAGTGCACATGTCAGGAGCTCACAGACAAGCACAACAGCAAGGCCGAGCGCAAATCAAACAGCGCATCCGTGGGCAATGCCCACAATGCACCTGGTGGAACACACCTCGGCCCATTTCTCTGTTGTTTTCGGATAAACAGAGAACAAGGCTACCTGAGCACTGGCTGATTCTCCTCAAGAGCCAAGAGCTGCTGGAATTGTCTGTTGTTTTTTTCCCCCACTTTATTTATTTGCTTCTTTTTTTGGCAGAGACATTGGTGCCACTGGGTTCCATCTTTTCATGGCTCATTAGCCCACTGTTTCATCCACTTCATTTCTCTGACTAGCTATCATGCCCATAGTGTTGTTTGAGTCCTCTGCCTCTGTTTGCTGGTCCCCAACATGTCTACATTAACTACAGCTGAGGTTTGTCTCTTCGAGTGGTGGAGGTTAACACATGGCTCCAGACTTCCATTCTCATCTGGTCTATGTTTATCGACCACTGCCTTGCTCTCTGCTCAATTTCTTCTCTCCATACACTCCCAGCCTGTTCCCAACAGTAATCCAGACTTTTTAGAGTATTATTATCATATTGTTCAGAGCTCCAAACAACTTGGGGCATCTAAAATTACACGCTTTCCATTAAATCTTCCAAGACACATTTCTAGCATTATTAACGGTTACATTAATGTACAGTAGCATGTTTAATGAGTTGTTCATCATACTCTCAGGAAATAAGAAAATAAATGTATGATATTGACAACCCTGTAAATATTTGATACCTTAGATACTCGAGAGTGGAAAGTAGAATTAATGCATGTTGTAAAGCCAAATATTCTCTTCACATTAAAACACGGTGTCTGTGAGGTGACGTCCTCCCGCTCTTGTCCCCAGCACCCTCAAAGCCCTGATCCACTGCCACATCCAACCAAGGGTCAGCCTTTGAGTGGCCTCTTTGATTGGCTCCCTGCTGTCCCTGACAGGGAGCACTGAGGGGTCAGTCCAGGCCTGCCCCAGGCACACTGGATTCTGGGACAGCTGCCCACATCCTTGGGAGGACTGTGAGGCCACATTGCCAGCAGTTTATTACTGCCACCCGTGTGTGTGTGTGTGTGTGTGTGTTGGTGTGTATGTGTGTAGACCCATGCGTCCATGAGCAGCATTTTGCCACAAAGATCTCCTTTCTCATACCCAATTTTCTGGCAGCAAATTCTATAATAACAAGTGAAAACTAAATTAGTGCTAGTTTTAAGCTGATGACAACATCACACAAACGACAAAAATCAATAAGAGCCAAGGCAACCTGCTTAGGCTTATAAATGATTTTAGTCTCAGAGGGGGTGAATCTTGAAGTGCATGATATCCACACTGCACACCCTCCCCCAAACAAGCATCACCAAACTTTCCCTCTCTCTCTGTCACACACACACACACACACACACACACACACAGCTCCCCTTGAGTGTCTCTCCACATTTATTAGTAGCTCACCTAAAAATAGGTAGATGCACACAATACTATGGAGCTCTAATGCAAACACAAGTTCTGGGAGCAAGATATGTGATTTTAGAGTGACATTGTGCTGATTACGCTTGAATTTACAGACATAAACAAACTGTAATTTCTCGCCGCAATACACTTACAATGAGCTGAAGGCAATCGCTCACTTGTAGCTGAAAAAGCTCCAGTCAATATCATCAATACTAGCCAAGTAGCCGGAGCTACCAAGTAGTTTTTGGCCTGGTCTGGCTTCTCTCCCTGCGGAGAGCCTGTGATGGCTCTGGCTAAGCTGAAGCAACAATTAGCCAATCTCTCCACATAGCCTCAGCTGCTAAAGTTACATTCACTGGATGGACGTTAAGGAAAATATGACAAGGAAATAAACTGTGTTCAAACCGGGACCGCTGAAGACCGGGACATCTTGAAAGTAGGCTCGGTCATTTCTCTGTTTTGGACGTGCAGTGGGAATATGAGCTCTGATTGGTCAGTTGACAGCTAATCGCAATGCTGGACAACTTTGCCCCCAAAAAAGATCTATCTATCTAACCTTAGCAACCTGGATGATAGATTAAGTTTTAGTTTGTCCAAGTTCGTATCAACAGAGAACTTCTGTGATGGCTGCCATAGCTGTAATTTGTGTCCTACGGAACAACATTTTTTGACCTTGTTTGTATTATGGTATTTCAGGAAAAGACAGTGAAAAATCACACATCGTTTATTTGTTTATGATGCGGAGCGTCATTTGATGATATGAAGATGTACTTCATGGCATCAATGCCACGCTAGCATAGCTAGCAGCTCTATGCCGGATGTAGATTTTAGCAAGACTTCCGCTTTACCTCCCTATAAGTGGCTCTTAAAAATAAACATCATACTCAACTCAAATGGTCGGGATAACAAACTACGGATAATCTACTCAAATAAAAGTCAATGATATAAAACATATTTTACTGCCTAAGCTACCCAGGTGTGTTTTCAAATTCTTTATTCACCATATTTTCTCATTTCCCCCCGGACGTTTGCAGTTGTGTAAGCAATGCCTTGTACTTCCTTGAGTGTATTTGTACTGTAAGCTTGTGAGACAGAAAGAGACAGAACTCCTCTGTGTGCCGACTCGTTCTCAGGACACTACTGACTACACTTCTCTGCGCTACTGACAATACATCATTGGCCCAATCCCTCAGCGCTCGTATTCTAAACTGAATTTTCACTGGCCTGACAGACATGAAATGTGCATGGCACAGGTTTAACAGTCCTTCTGATGTGTTCAAGTGAAGAGCGGAGCGGCCCTGGGAAAGAAAAAAAGCACTTTCTTGAGACATCGTTTTACCGGTCAATGAATCCCATTTCTTCCTTAGTGGGGGATTCTGACCTGCAGAAATGTAGCATGTTTCCTTTGGACCTGAATTCCTCAACATCAATTTAGAAGTATTTTCAGGGGAGGGCATACAGGCTGTCCGGCCCGCTCTGATTTAGTGGGAGTTTCACTTCAATTCCCCTCCTTGTTTGCTTGGCCATGCAACATTAATATATTTTTGTGGGTGCAATGGCCTTTTGTTTTTAAGCTTAAGCTATGAAGCAGCACCAAAAGGACACTTGACAAGAAGACTCTGTGAAGACGGTAACGCTGGAGAACCGCAGGGGATTTTTCTCTTTCATATTACCTCGCGTTCACCACTAATAAAAGCCACACAGGAAATCACGAACAATACCATGGCTTCAGTGTGTGTGCAATAAACCCACAAAGGGACATTGCCACCATGTTTCCAGTGTGGACTGAGTGTTTGTTTAATGTTATAACAAACATCTGGGACTGGCTGAGGAGTTTCTGAGTAAAGCTGAGTGTATGAGAATGATGCTGTGTCCACTGTCCAGGACTATACACTCATGTGTGTGTGTCTGTGTGTACATAAATACAGAGGTATTGGTGATGTGTACCGTAGAGAGCAGGGACCTATATCATCACTGACGCTTGACAATCCACCTCTCTCTTTCCATCTGTCCTAAAAATACTGATCCCTCTCTTATCTGTCCTCATGAATCAGGCGTCTTCATCAGAGGAGAGGGAGGCGAAGACAGGGCAAAAGAGAGAGAGTAATAATACTATTTTGAATAAGACACCACACCGCAAGATGTTTTCCTTACTCAGAGTGGGTCAGTGGCTCGATTTCCTTCTCATAAACCGTGAGCAGCCAAGCTTGGTGGTTCTCCGTGGAGGCAAATAAGAAAAAGAGATTGTGCAAGTTGAATATTACATTGTGTTTACTTTTTAACTGCAAACAGGTTTCTTTTCTGCTGCTGGGGTAATTAAGACAGGCAAGCAGAATGATAGGAAATGTGGGAAGAAAATTCAGTATTTTTGTGTTAATTTATAAAAAGCATCAGGATGAAGAAAAACTCCAGGAGGTTATAAGAATGAACCTTTATCGTTCAGCTTTTTATGCTACACTGCACATGATGCTGTGACTCATTCTGTATCAGACATGAATTGATCCTGGTTCTATAATGACTATTCATTTTCTACTGCATTTGCTCTTTTTTGAGTAAATAGAAAATGAAACACCACAAACTATGATGAAAAACTGAAGATGGAAAGACAGAGAGTTTGCAATATAATGATGAAAATGTGTGGAACAGCAATTAGCACAGGCTCACTGCACCGGCAGGCTAGAGCTAATTACACACCCACTGAGGTGGCACTGACCAGATAAAGACAAACACCCATGCTGCCCCCCCACCCCACCCCACCCCACTCAACACACACACACACACACACACACACACACACACACCACCCCCTCCGTCATCCACATCCCTGCAAGCCAGGAAAACAAACACACACCTACACTACCAAACAGACACAGCCGCCACACCGCTCTGTTGTGTGGACAGTGAAAGCCAGCGCAGCGGCGTTCTGCCCTGAGATGGCTCCAGTGACTGCTTTATCAGCATCCCATAATTTATGTTGTGTTAATTAGGTCCCTGTGGCTAGGGCTGGCTAGTAGCAGTGGCTGGTCCCATGAAGGGAGGAAAGGATGGAGAGAGAGAGAAAAGGAAGGGGTGGTCCTCACAGACATCAGTCGCATTAACATGCCCTCAGCTATGGCACCAAACCGAGATATAGGCAAGTCATAGTTAATGTTAGTGAATTATTAATGCGGCGGTCCTCAGCATGTACATGTGTTTGCGTGCGATGGTGTGTGTACGTGTGTGTGCAAGCGCTTGTGTTTTTGTATGTTTACCTCTCACCTCCCGTGATTTCGACACACAGTAAAATATTCACTCTCACACAGCGTCTTTCACACACACTCACACACACTCACACACACACACATTCTCTCACTGATGAGGACGAATGTCATCGTCTGGAACCGGAGTAAAGCTCAGCTGCTAGGGCCCCAGCTCGGCCGTACCTGCCTGCTCATTAGCTCGGGCCGAGGTCAGGGGTCAGGCAGGGGAGAGCTGCGGCACGCCGGCACCGCGGTGCACAGGGGCCGACACACAGGCAGGCCAGCAGGCCCCGCTGCCCAGTTATTAGCACACAGTCTGCTGCCAAGGGCTGCTGCAGGTCGCACACTATGGTCCACTGCGGCTCCTACGAGGATGCTACACACACACACACACACACACGCATACGCACATAGCTGAGGACACACATATACAGATACAGTTGAATACAAAAAAGATTGCACTCATACAGAGTACTTCCCGGAATGGGGGAAAACACACACACACACACACACGTGCGCACACACACGCACACACACGCACACACACAAACACAACCTACATAAAATGGAAAGGCTGAGTGGTATTAAGATCCATATTGACCGTGTAGAATCCCATAAGCGCCCCAGATCTCTCTGTATGTCAAATATTCTTCTTGTGCGGTCCGTTCAGTTTTATTGCCTTGTTTTAAAATGCAATCGCACAAGGGATTCAAGTCTTTTGGCAGAATGAAACACACACACACACACGCACATACACACACACACACACACATTCTCTGGTGGTATTATTATTGACCAAGTGAAATACGGATTAATGTCACATTAAAATGACCACCTGTGCATTTTGGTGCATGTATTTAGAAATTGAATCCAGTCAAATTTCTACTCTGCCAGTCTGTGAAAAGAAAAACAATTTTTTTTCCAAAATCTTGTTTTAAAAAAACCTTTAAAAATCTGTGGACAGCATGAGCAGGAGAGCAGCGGTCACCATCGCAGGGTTCTCAAGTTCTTTTTAACTTACGTAAGTTCATTTGATCTTGCACAGACTGTTGCAGCACTCGTGATGCATTTCAGAAAATAAAACAGTTTCACACTCAGCTAAATACATAATTTATGCATCTGAAGCAACAAGGGAATAAATATGCCTTTTTAACACGCTCACATTACAGAGGCTTGGCCTGACAAGCAGCAGGTTTTTTTTTTTCCTTTTACATATACAGAACGTAATAAAACTTCCCCCTAAGACATTTAAATTGCTAATCAACACATAGCTTTAATATCATACAGACAATAAATAATTTAGACAAATGTCCAGTCGGCATAATTCATTAATCCCTGCCCAAATTCCTCTTTATTTCCAATCTGTCCAACCTTGAATCACTTTAATCCAGTGATGTTAAATGAGATGAAATCATAATTATAGCAGTAGCGGCTGTTATTTAAACCAGATCAAGGACAAGAGGGACCTCGGGGATGGAGGGATGCACTATGGACGGCCATGTGGTAGGAGCGAGCGGCTGGAGAGCGCTGTAAATGGGCCAAATCCTCCTAGACCCTTCGCACCTTGCTGAGGGTAAATTTTAAAACAGAGGCACGAATAATGACCAATGTCTTTATGAACTAACAAAAACTAACCATTTAATTCCCAGACAGAAAAAAAGTATAAAAACAAATCTAGCCTTCTAAATGACCCACACTGGTAGCAAAAATATTAAAAATAAACAGCTTTTAAGGCAATATAGAACCACTTGAATAAAAAGATTAGTGGTAATTTTAGGTGAGCTGTAACAGATAACCATGTCTTTTCCTGAAATAAATAATGTTGTAATGATCTGATCTACTGGCTGTGATATTATCAATGACAGTACTGATATTTGTCATTGACTTGTGACAGCTTGGCCAATGAAAAGCTTTGTTAGACCGTTCATTCTCTCAGCCCAAGATGCCTTTTGTAGGCTACTTAACATAAACATCCACGCAATTTGTCTGATAGCAGCGCTGGAGCCGAATGCAACCCTACGCAACACTGTTTTCCATGTGTGCATTGGTATTTGGCACTGTCTAAGCATTGGAGTGTTTTACGTCACTCTTGCATCAGTGAGCTATGAATAAAAAAATAGTTTGTCTCCTCTCCTACATGTGTTTGAGCTTGAAGTGTAAGCTCGTAGGTGAGTAAGTGTGTGTTCTGGCCATACACAATAATATCTGTGATTCTGTGGTCAGGGGTGAAGGAGTCATTGATGGAGAGAAAACTGTTATTTGATAGGCAGTCTAGCATGGGTCCAGATGACTTTGGCTGGGTGTGGATGGCATGAGGTGTGTGTGTCTGTGTATGTGTGTGTGTGTGTGTGCGGTGGATGGTGGCCAGAATAGCTGCCGTCTGTGTTTGTGCAGCAGTGGGCCAAGAGGAGCGTGTCTGCATCGTAGCCACAACCTTCAGTGCCCTGCCTAGCCACCTAGCCCATCAGCACAAGCACAGGAAAACCACTGCAGGAATAACAAGTCCAAGATGTTGGAGAAATATCGTACAGAAGAAAAAATCAAGTCTCTATCCACAAAAATCAAGAATCAACATGAAGAATGTCAATGTTTGTGCAGAAAGAAAAAAAAGTCATGTTAAAATATACATTTATTCAGAGCCTGTGCAAGATCAAACAGCAAAATTGATCTGCTCTTCTCTCAGCCCTTCCTCTGCTCCTTCCCCTCAATCCCCCTCCTCACCAAGTATCGACTTTCTGCATGGGCCATCGCCATGACGACTCCAGCCTGGCCCGCTGTCACCTTTCTTCAGGGCATAACCCTGATTATTATGGGATAGGGTTCGTTTGACAGCCTTGGGCAAAGATGTGTTTGGAGCAGTACACAGAGCCCTATTCACATGCTCTCTCTCTCACTCTGTCACACAAACACACACATAAACTTTGTCGATCGGGCCCTCTCGTCTTACAGTAGGGACACAGTAGGCTCCCAGGGGCCCACACAGACCATAAAATGACTATCTAATCAGGATATGGACGGACTATGAATCTGAGTCAGACTAATGCGACATTTCCCCAGTGTCCTCGCGCATTGACCCAACAGGAAATCAGATTACTCACTCTGGCCAATCAAACATAATTAGTCTGTCCCCCGATATTGCTTAATTGCAGACCCCTTTTATAGTAGAGAAATGTCAGAGACCTTCCAAAGCGATAAAATATTTACTAGAAGTATTTAAAAGGTAGGATGCAACCCGAATTAGAAGTGGCAGTAACCAGTGACTGATTCTGCGGTGAAATGTAGAGCCGTTACAATGTGAACTGTCTTAGTCTTGAGGTCCAGTCACACTACATTCTAGGGCTAAAACAATGTGGAAAAAACATCTAAAAATTTGAAAATATTACTATTATTTACAACGCATTTCTTACCAATGAATTAATAGTCGAGGGAGAGGACTTAACATAACTGTGTGTTCAATTCAATCAGCAGTGGAGTACATTTTTGTGAGTGTGTAGAGTCATGGTTGTCTAATATCCAATTCATTTGATACAATAAGTGAAGGAGTGTTGTTGTGGCTGGAGGGAAGCTGGGTTCGGTCAAGTGGTGCAGATGCGGATGCAACAGCTCCTGTGGAGGCAGATCTCAAATGGGTCAGCGAGGAGGATCAATACCACCAGGAACAGATAGAGAGAATGATGGGCATTCCAGGCATCTCACTGAAGTAAATTACATTAGGAACTCAGACACTGATTCATGATGAAAAAAGTAGAAGAGAAAAAAAACAGCCAGCGGGAGTTATTTTCAAGATAACTCAGCTCTAAATTTATGGGCCCACAGCTCCAGAAACATCAGGCTATCATTCATCTATAAATTCTGTTTAGGTTCTCAATAAAGGATCATTCATTTTTTGGAGGGGTTCTTTGGGAGTGAAGAATTTGGGAAATGATGTTGTTGTTTCTCTGATTTAAATGTAGGGTAAAAGGATGTGACGCTTGTACTGAATCTAACTGAAATCCAACTGAATCCGTTATCTTAACTTCTAATACACAGTTCATTGCATTAGTTGTCTGGGGTGACAGATTGAAAGTTCACTGACTCAAGTAATTGATTATGATTGAATACATAACAAGATTTCATATTCCCTTCAGCAGGATGCTGAACACGGCTCAGTATTCTTTGCAATGCCAACAAAGTCAAGACTCGAAGCTTGGATGGTGCATTTTACAAGAAAAAAATTCCAAGAAGTGGCTTAGAATTACTCAACCTGAATCAAGTCCTCTCAAGTCTGTCAGCGTGGTTTGTGGAATATGGGCCAAAAAAAAAAAAAAAAAAAAATCTAGAGCAGAGTGTGCTCTAATTCCTTGACCTAAAGCTCCTCCTCTGGCCAGAGCTCATCAACAACTGCACTCCCTTTTAAAATCTGTCTGCTGTTGATCATCATCTCCGGTTCTCTATACTCCATCACATGGGACAAATCTGCCCCCAACTCTCCAGTGATGTGACAGTGTGGATGTAGGTGACCAGTGGGTGGCCCCTGTGAGAGCCAGCCCGGAGGTCAGCCGGTCACTGTCCCGACGAGGCAGCCCTGCCGCGGGTCACCCGCTGCCCACTCTCCCCCTCGTTATTTATCTCTCCCTGACAGTCCATTCCTCTTCCTGTCAAGGCCCCTCCTCTTTCATCCCCCCATTTTCTCCTCTCCTCCACTGAGTTTGGCACCGGTCCTCCAATCCTTGCGCCAATACCAGCTACCCAGGCCAAGGCCTGCTGAGTCGACCCCTTCGCACCACCCCCGTCCGGGTCATATGACGCCCAGCTTCGGGGGCCTCCCTAACGATGGGGGCCGGGCCGTGGGCCTATAAGTGAAAGTCCAGAGTGTGTAAGTTGCTCCGGCCGGCTGGCGGGGCTCCTCTCAGCGGCCCACCAGAGGGGTAATTACTTCCCCAGGTTGGACTTGGAACTGGACTCCTTGCCCCCTCAAGTCTCCCTGGACTGGCCGGGACGCAGCACCCCCCTTTCATTAGGAGAGGAGCTTACGGAGGAAGAGCCTCACGAGCGGACAAAGTGAAGGCCCTCCTTTGGCCAGTGATAAATTGGTTTGCTTCACAGACTAGGGGTGGAGAATGACACTCAGAGGACATGAAGGGGATGAGGAAGTCACAAATACAGTGCAGGAGAGGAGGGGTTTCGCAGATAAAAATATCTTAAGCTGAAGGTACAGTAGAGATGGGACACACCAGGTCCATTTGTAGCTGTGCAGTTTGGCCTCTATTCCGTGTGCATCAGCTAGGGACCACACATCAAGGACAGAGCCCAAAGTATGAGCAAGTGGTGGGCATTAACATCAATGTAGAACACCGTAATGACAGGAAAATAATTGCTATCATCTTCACTAGGTCATTTAGATAAAATTATCCCAAAGCCAGTTTCAGGTTTTTGTACCTTCCAGTTCTCATACCTCCCCAGTTTAAAGTGACACGATGAGGAGAAAAAGGAGTGAACCGAACATGTAATTAGCAAGTGGTTTCATGTAAGTGCTCTTTGATTTATAATTCAGCATAGCGAGCACCCCTGCTACCCAAGGCTAGTGCTCCTCTGAATTAGCCTTGCGACTGGGAGAGGCTGGAGCAAGAGGGGGGGTGTGGGGGGGGGCAACCTGACTAATTTGTGCTCTGTTTGAGGTGGGTTTAAAGAGGGAGGAAGACGTGAGGTCCATACCTGGACCTGGCTTGCAGCCTGCCAGGCATTAGATCATAAGGGGGAGAGCATGGCATAGGGAGGGTCAGAGGGGAACTGCGATATGAGGTCTCTCTCTCTCTCTCTCTCTCTCTCTCTCTCTCTTCCTCTCATATAAACTGATTAGACAAGATGATGGGTAGAGCAGTAAATGACTTTGCAACTGAAGTGCAGACAGAGAAGCTTGATATGATGAAAGCTGCCAATCTCTAATGTGACTCTACCCATAAAGACAAGTCATACACATAGATTTACCAGGATATAGTGACATGCATCTAAATAAAAATGTTCAGGCCAAACTTGTGTATGAAGTTATGTTCTATGGGAATTGAGCAACATTTATTCCCACTCTAACTGCAACTTTGATAAGGGAGGCTTTTCTGTCAGCAGTGGCCTCGTTTTTCCTCTACTCAGCTCAGTACATACTGGATTCTCTCCAGTTCCCCATGGGTCCAATGATCCCCTGATCATCTTATATTCTGACGCCCTTATAAAGCTAATGTGCTGATTTTACGTTTTCAACCTGCCATGATCCCCCACAATCCCCTCTGTTCCCTCCGGTTCTGCTTTCACACTCAAGTGAGGATCCGCTGCCGCTTTGATCACAGTCCCCCGTTAAAGGTTTAAAACGTCTCAATTCCTGACGATTGTTGGGGCCTCTGTGGTTTACTTTAAGCATTTCCCCATGCCCCCTGTCCAAATTCACCACTCCTAAATGAGGAACCTTCTCTCCCAGCTTCCCATCCCAGCGCTGCTTTCAAGTTCCCCCGATTGGGTGCCGCAGCTGTAAGCCCTAGATTTTGTCTCCTCCATCGTTGTCAAGCCCATTTGCCAAATACAAAAAAGACCCAATAAGCTAGGTCTTCATTGCTGCTCTCGAAAGTAATCCCCAGCTCTCCCACTCTCTCAAAAATCAATGCAAAGGTTGAGAGGAGGTGAAACTCCCTTCTTAACTCATCGGGCTGGGAAGTGATAAAGTCTTAGGATCACTTTTTTATCATTGTGGCTCCATGATGAAACTAATTGTCCTATTTCATGCAACTTTGCATCTGTTCAATATGTCCTTTACCAGCACACTGACACAAAACAGTAGGCTCATTAGCAATTTAGTAAGTTTTTGGTACAGTGATGGTAGTCCTAAAAAAAGTTATTGTTTTTATTTACTGAAGCTCAGTTTTTAGTGCAATTAAAAACATCTGTTTTGGATATTGTGTAAACATACCACAGTCAGTCTGTTGTGGCTCGGCTCATCCAAAGTGCTGTCTCTGCATCACTGAGGTCTGGTGCTTGTGGATAAAAAAAGAGGGCTAGTGCTGGGACAGCAGTAGATCTGCCAGCCACCTTGGCTAATGTCAGCCTGACGGAGGCTCCAAACCAGTGGGGTGGGATGTTACACTACAACCCTCTGCCCTATGGTCTACCTTCATAATTAATATGTTGTTGTATCAAAGTTGAAGCATTTGCCTCCGAAATGTCCCGCGCCCAGCCCCCTTATTAAAGACCTGACCTCCAAGCAGCTGAAGGTTGCTCTGCAAACTTGGCTCACCCCCGAGTGAAAACATCTGCTTCCCTCGCAGGCAGGACCGCCACGGACCCCATGTCTCAGCTGGTTCCCACAGCCCAGCGAGAGAGCCCTTCCCCTGTCCTCGCACGCTGACCCCCGCATTTATAACCCTACCAGCACACCCCCCCCCCCCCCCCCCATGCCTCTCCGCCTGCCTCCCCCCCCCCCCCAGACCCCTCAAGCCCCGGGCCCGGGCCTGGCCCTCTCCATCACCTTACCCCTCCCCTGTCCACCCGTATGCCAGTGTGGTCACTTTACTGCTGAGAGGACTGCTCCTGTCTTGTTATCCCCACATCACAGCCTGTCGAGAGGAAGGGAGGGATGGGGCGGGGGGGCAAGGGGGGCGAGGAAGGGGGAGGCGTGGAGGGAGAGGGGGAGGAGGCATCTGCGCTGCTCCCACAAAGCGGCGACTGTTGGAACGCTGACAGAAGCATCTGTCATCCCCTGCCTTCACACACTCACCTGCTGTCCGAGGGCCTGACTCTTTCTATCTTCCTCCCTCCCACTTTCTCTCCTCCCCCCCTCCCTCTCTCTCAGCTTTCTCAGCCATCATGCGAAGCTCTTGTACGCCTCCTTTAGAAATCCGTTACACTGTACCCTCTCCCACCCCTGGCTTAATGAGACAAAGTTGCTGAACACTGCAGATATCATGTCTATCATATGAAAAAATATGTGTCATGCAGACCTAAATGATGCCAAGATTTCTTTTAACTCACAAAGTAACACAAAAGGTCAGAATATATGTTTCCTTTTCATATGGTAACTTTGCAGCATATATCAAACAAAAACAGTGTGGCATGAGGATAATTTCTGAACGACGTCTATAAAGAGGAACATGAGGTCATACTTTGCCAAGTCCTTGGCACATGAAGTGGTATTTTATAAACAAATATTGCTATGGTGTTAATGAATGTACTGACCTGTCTTGTGACTACTTTATCATTCTCCAATAGCACCCCCGTCCATTCCCCCAACAAGCTGAAGGGTTGCCAGCAGCTAGGGGAAAGATGCCAATCCATGTGTATGACACACACACACGCACACACACACACACACACACACACACACACGCAAAACACACACAAGCTCAAGGACACCATCGCTCATTCAACTCTGGGAAGGTGCCCTTCAGACAATGCCACACAGGAGTATGAAAACCCAGAATCAATGATTATGCACAAAGTTTGAAGTGGCAGGATTTTTTTATTTTATTTTCATCATTATAATTATTATTATTTAGATTGATAGATTGCATATAAAATAACTTGGGTTGTTTCTTAGCAACCTATCCTTGCGTATATTGTCATTCCAATCGGATGACAGTCTGGAAGGCAAAATCATCCGCTTATATTTAAAATAGCAGATTTGTGTTGAGCTACTTATTAATTGCTAAATATAACTGGTGGCATCTAGGTTTGTCTATGCAACACATTTCATTCAAGTTTCATAGTGACATTCATTACCTTTTGCATCAATCAGCAGGCTGGACCAAGCTGAACCTTCCTCATAAGGTGATTTATAATATTATAGTGGAGTTCTGCAGGCCTACACTAAATGTTGCACCAACTGGTATGGCAAACTATTACCTTCCTGAATTCTGGCTAACTCCCTCCTTCCTAAAATCTGGCTATTACCTTCCTCGCGTTCTCTCATTGCCATGATGAGCAGAGGGCATCACTAAAGTAAAGAGGTGATTTTGAATGGCACTGGTCATATATAAAATAGCCTCTCTCAGCATGTGAGCTAGAACACTGCAAAGAAGAGAGGCAGGTTAACAAATGAGTGAGGAAGGATAGCAGGACTTCGCGGCCCTCAGAGACAGAGTGGGTTGGGATGTTCTGCCAACACCTCGTCTGCCAGGGTGAAGGATACACACCCACATTCATACCCACACACACACATGCACACACACACACACACACAAACTGCCATCTCTCTACAGCTCCATCCCTGGCCTCCACCAGCCTCGTGTCTGAGCAAGAACCCCACTAAGCTGGCTGGGGTCCAACACCAAGGTCTCTCACCTCACAGGCTGGGCAGGGGGCCTGGTAGCTCCTGTGAGTTATTCCTGGGCATGGACCTGGGCTGCACCTCTCTCTTCTCCTTTTGTCTCGTCCGCTCTCCTCTTGCCCAGCCTGGCCTCCTCTTTTCCCTAATCCCCCTCTCTGGGACCCTGTGGCTGACGGGCCTGTCCTTCACATATCAGCATCTTCTCCTATTGTCTTTAACACACACACACACACACACACACACACAGATAGAGAGGCAGAGACTTGTACATACTGGATTTATGCAATGGTGCGTGCGTGTGTGTGTGTGTGTGTGAGAGAGAGAGAGAGAGAGAGAGAGACAAAGAGAAAGAGAACAAGTGCAAGCTTGCCTTATGCGTGTGGCCAAACACCTTAAGGTCACCTTCATATACTTCCATCATCTGTAGTATTGGTAGTTGACTTACAGGATGTCAGAAGTAATTTTTGCTCTCAATGGCAATGTGCTTAGTCTACAGTGAAAAGAGTTATTACAGATACAGTTAATTGCATAAGTACACAGACAGTGAGAGAGTTTTATTTTTTGTTGTTAGCTCATTGATTACACATGCATGTTGTTATGAAATCAAAGTTAAAATGAATATGAGCTAAAATACCAGTGTGAGATTTTGAATGGGTGTTTATAATAGACTCCATGTGAAAGCCTATTAAAATGATGAACAGCAAAAAAAAAAAAATACCTCTGCTGCTGACTATATGAAGCAAACATGGCAGGAGAGCAATCCATCGCTAGTGTTATTAGATTCAAGTGACTGTAGCCTGTTAGGTACGATATAACCACCAGAGGACACTAAATGCCAACCAAATACAGAGATAGCACCCTGAGGCGTCAAGGAAGTGCAAGACTTTTCCGACAGATGTCCACATTTTGTAAGTGATGAAGAAACCTTGCACTCATTAGCCGAGAGACAAGAAAACGTTTACTCTCAGAGCAGGTATATCGCAGGCTATTAGCCTAATTGTTGCCATTCACAAACATAGTTAGGCTAATTCAAATTTTGGACCATGGTCAGAGATCCATGTGTGAAAACTCATTGAACAAGCAAGACAAAGGGATGTGAGGCATGTGGGTTGGCCTGGCACTCAAAAATCACAACAAACCAAATAAATCTAGACCTAGATAGTGCGATTACAATTGATCGGTGGGCCCTACATCAGAGTGACTGCTGTCTGTCCCATGGTCTGCCCGCACTGCTGCTTCAGCATCAGTGCCAGGAAGGAGAGAGGAAGAATAACAGAGCTCCCACTCTGCTCCTATTTCCGGGTACCACCAACGTGCTTTCAATAATGTGTTGGCGTTAATGGAAAAGTTACCAGATATGGTTTACTGTTATCTCCCGCTAAAACAGCTAAAGTTTATTTGGACCACATCACACACAAACATAGTGCTGTTGGCATACAGAGCTAAAATCTTGCGATGAGTGTTTTTGAGAAATAATTTAAGTCTGTACCTGATCCGTCGCCATGGTAACGTCACTATGAAGCAAATCTGAGAGTGAGAGCGCATGCGTGAAAGGCGACGCCCACTTTTGCAGAGCGGAAGTTCGGCATTGTGGTTTTATATTCTGAATAGACGAGCTTTGGTACCATGCGAGACCCTCAACTCCGTTACTTGCGCAGATATGTTACGCCTATAAAATCCAACTCGGGGTAGTTTCCTCATAGAGTCCCTGGAATCGATCAGGCTATCGTTTAACAAGCACTCCGTGTTCCCTACACGGTACAGTCCGACCTTTGGAATCGCTCAACCAAAAACAACAGAGATAGTTAATATTAAGAGTTTGTTTTGCAAGAAATGTAACGAAAACAGACGCCCCCCCCGGCCTGTCGTGTTATGGTATAGTCTGTCGCCGTGCTGCGCGGGAGCGGAAAACGTGCGGACTCCACGGGAAGAGAGCGCTGTCTTTTTCAGGTAAACGTATTCTCGATATAAAATAAAAATTAGTCGGGCGTGTTGTAAGTCTGCACACACTTGCAACTGGACGTCAATGAAAGGAACTGTTTTCATTTAGATAGCATAGGGCAGCTACCAGCTAGTTAGCATGTGTGCTGTGTGTTCCACTAATGTTGATAAGATGTTGACGCTGCCTTGCTTGCACCTTGCTCTTGTTCGTTAACTAACTTTTAGTTAAGTGGCAGGCGTCAAAGAGGTTACCTTGTATACATCGTGTGAATGTGTATAACTGAATACATTTTACTTCTGCCATACTGAACATGACTGTCACGTTTGAATGAACTGTTGACTCTGAATGATTTTGGTAATTGTTAGGGGGAGGGACACATGCACCCAGTGAATGTGTGAACCCTTTTTCATGCATGCATGGATGGATGCTGTTTGGTGAATCATTAACAACAATGATGTCAACGGATATCCCTATTTATCTTTATTTTTCAGTGTGCCAAAACGTTCAACATGACGCGAGATTTCAAACCTGGTGATCTGATCTTTGCCAAGATGAAGGGCTATCCCCACTGGCCTGCAAGAGTAAGTCTTGGACATAATAATATGATGTATTGTTGTTGTTTTTGGCTGCAAGTAAACACCCTTTTCCCCTCCTCTCTGCCAGATTGATGAAGTCCCTGACGGTGCTGTGAAGCCATCCAACATCAAGTTCCCCATCTTCTTCTTTGGCACCCATGAAACGTTAGTAGCTGCTAACTGCACTCACATAACCTTCAGTAGACTAACACCTCCTCTAGTGTAATGAGCTAATCTGTTAACCAGTTGATAGGACCAACAGGTTTTAACATTAGGGTTGTCTGATTGGCCAGCACAAATAGAAAGTAGTGTGGGTCAAACTTAATACCCATGGACATTTAACCCATGGTGAAATTGTCAAGTAAAACAGCCACAGATGATTATACCGCCAAACAAAACTGAACATGAAGATGGGGCAACTGGTACTTTATTCTGAGCTTGCCGTTACTGATAATATTTTGCATTCACATTTTATATTTTACTATATAAAGTCTTAGCACTTGGAGCCATCAGTATTGCAACAGTCAGCTCTGCACCGTGCCCCAAGCTCTCATGCGCAAAGACACATTGTCATAACCAACTAAGGATAGAGGAGGACTGAACTATTTAGCTCACTGCACAGCCTTGAATGCAAAGATGTGTGTGCAGTTGCATGCAATGTTTTTCAAGCAAAACATACAAAACAGACTTGCATTTCTTTTATTCTTGCTACATTGCCATGCAACATGCAACATGATTTCACAAGACGATAACATTGCCAGATGGCCATCTAAAACAACTTGACTAGACATCAGCAAATAGTAGTGGATGAATAGAGTGAACAGTTAACACACAGTATATGGAATAATTTAAAACTTTGGTAATTTTAATGGTGTTGAAAGTATTAAATTGACAAGCTTCCCCCCCCAAAAAAATGCCTTAAAATACCCTTCTTTCCAACAGTGCATTTCTTGGTCCAAAAGATATATTTCCCTACCAGCCTAACAAAGAGAGGTACGCCAAGCCCAACAAGAGGAAAGGCTTCAACGAAGGGCTGTGGGAGATTGAGAACAACCCAAAGGTTGAGCTAACTGCACCCAAGGTACTGCCTCATCTTTCTCTCCAACAAAGTAAATTTATGATATTTATCCCCCAGCAGTTGGCCTTAGGCTTGGGTCGCCCTTGTCTCAGAAGTTGTTATACCCCGCTGAGACTGAGAACTTTATTGGGAGTTGGGGGAGCTGATAAAGTAGACAGTGGACTTCTGCTTGCTTTCATCTCCAGTTTGTAATCCTTGATCAACAGCTCTGTATCCTATAGCCTTACTTTGCACTGTAGTTAAATCCTGTCCAAAACAATGCATTCTTTAATATTGGGCCAATCTTCCTGATGGTGGCGATATAGCAACCGTCCAAAGTTTAAAACTTCAAAAATTCATCAAAAATCAGCCATGTGTGCAACGGGTATGCAATTTCCTGAGGATGTAGGGAGGAATCTTTTGTACACTGCCACCTAGTGGAAATTATGTTAAGTTCCTCTCACAGCTTTGGATCAAAGTAAACCAAAATCGTAATACGCCATTATTAGACATAGACAAACACTTCTACCATAGGGTTTAAAGGTTGAGCTCACGGCAACTGAAAATGTGTGTCTGTAAACGCTACAGTACACACTCACTGTACATTCCAAATGTCCAAATTTTATGTAAATAAAGTGAGCTATAATTCTTAATGCTATTCCTAACAGCTGTCCAATCCTCAGATATTATCATGAGTGTGTACTATGGTTCAACGACCTCTGATTATTGTCTTATTGCTCATTGATTTTGTTCTTTTGGTTTGAAGCCGATCCCCCCAGAATCTTTCACTGAAAAGGATTCGGACAGCAGTCCAGAGGGTGAAGAGGATGTGGATGAGAAGAGGATAAAATCCAAAGTAAGTCTCTGCCATTCAATTGATTCCTCTCTCAATCCGAAGTACATATTAACTAACATTCAGTCGCTTTGATATTTTGCCTCCGCTACATTGAGATGCTACTGGTCTGTACCCGTGTTGTCTGCTCGTTTCTTCTTTTGCTATCTTTGTCTAATGTGCTCGATGTCTCTTTTTCACACTGAATTGCATATCGGAGCAGGAAATAGTTTACGAAATTAATATTTGTCCCTCTCAGTGTCTTCTAGAAGATGGGAGTTTGTTAATAGACATACTTTAAGGCCTGTATGCTCAGAGTATGGAACAGAAGGATGCACCCTAACTTTTCTCCCTTTCATAATTCGTTTAACTCCCACCCCACTGCGTCCTATGCTGTGTCTTGGGTGCATTCAGGTGCCAGGAAGTGAGGCTGGACAAGAGAATGAGAATGAGGAGGAGGAGGAGGAGGAGGAGGAGGAGGAGGAAGGGTCTCTGGTCTCTGAACAGGGTCCTCAGAAACAGGATGTACGTACTTTGCATGATGGGATATCATAGGAGGTGTAGGTCTTCTCAACAGGGGAAAGCATGTGGCACTTGGTGGTTTTCAATTGGTGGTTTGTTTTTGGTTGACCCGGCTCTAAGCGGGGCCACAACGTTATGTTGGTGCTTGATATTCTCTCTTTGAGTGCCTGGTCTGGGTTCACTGTGTTAATGGCACTGGGTGATTTACAAACAGGGTCATGTTTTTGGTTTATCTTTTAGGAGAATAAGAAAGCAGTTCAGTCCCTGTATTGCTAATAATAACAATAATTCAGAGTAAGTGATATCAGGCAAGCATTTATCACTTTCAGTTAGTGCTAGCCCACAGAAAATGGCACTAGATAATGTTTATCTAGGCTCGGCAAATGAAGCCTGTGTGTGCTTGTAACAAGAGTGATTGGAAAGCAAATGTCCTTCCTTTCCATTCTGCCACCCTGACCACTTCACGTGTTATTGCTTTACATTGCCTACCTTTCATTTTGGTCACACTGCATAGCCACTGTCTATTGTTGAACTAGCCAAGTTGGCTATAAACTGCAGAATATCTGTTTACTACACGATACAATCGGTTGATGTTATTTTATTTTTGCATGGCTTTCTATGTGCTTTGGAGAAAGGTAAGTTGTGTTTCTGTTAATGTCTTTATGTTAATGTAAACCTTTGCTCAAGATGAGAAGGGTTAATATTTTTCTTTTTACAATCCCCCACCCTCTGCAGTATTTCAACAAGTCATAGACACCAAAACGCTGGTACATTTAATACTGTACAGTGTCCTGGGCGTAATACATCAATAATACACTAGATGGGGCTAATGATCCAAAAACCTGGGGCATTGTTTTTTATCAATGGACAAAGCATACACTACCAATCAAAAGTTTGGACACACCTGATTGAATGTACTATGTTTTTCATTATCTTAAAGCCATTTTGATCTAAAGGCTTATGCTTAAAAGCCTGAAATTTGTTTTTTAAATAAATATAAATAGTGAAGTTGATGCCTGTGTATGAATTTCTTTCCAAAGCCTTTGCCTTTCCATCAAGGCAGAGGGCGACTATTTTAAAGGATCTAAAATATAAGATTGTTTTGATTTGTTTAACACTTTTTTGGTCACTGCATAGTTCCATTTGTGTTATTTTGTAGTTTTGATGTCTTTACTATTATTCTAAAATGTGAAAAATAGTAAAAATAAAGAAAAATGCCTGTGTCCAAACTTTTGACTGGTAGTGTAGGTTTGTCTGCTTGTTGACATTTAAACCTTGCTTTCTCTTAGAATCATGTTGAATTAATATGTTGTATTGTCTTATTATTGGATCCATTTGTTGTGTTCTTAACTTTGCACCTTTTACCGATATACTGTAAATACGGCAAGAGAACTGCATAGACAGTAAAAGGTGGCGGTTGTAGACTGTAATGAAATTCATGAAAGGTGTCACATTTTAGGACTCTGCACAGAAGGAATCCACAGACGTTCCTAAACCTAAAAGAGGGAGAAAGAAAAAGGTTGGTCCTATTTACTAATGACTATACTTTCTGTGAGACTTAGATGGTAAATGTACTTGTGGAAATGGTTGATTGAAAACGTCACAAAAAGGCACATCAGCTTTAAGGAACAACCATAAAGTAATTGGAACCCATTCAGGAACCCAAAGCAAATAAAAGCGACTACTGGGGTGCATTCAGATACCGAAAAGACAGAAAATATATTGTATAATGTAATATATTGTCAGTTTTGTTCAGGTGTTCAGATAAAACTATTTACAAGCTCCCCAAAGATTTAGGACATGCTATAACAACAGATGGCATTGGAAGTGTATGAAAAGGAGCTAAGTTTTCTTTTGTCTTTTTTTTCCCAGAGTGAGGCTGACCAGGACACTGATAAAGAGGATGCTCCTTCCAGTCCTACTAGTCCTCCAGGTAGGCCATATTCCCAGTGACACTGTGGCTGATCCCTATTATGTTGTTCATGGCATGATGGACAGTATGTGGCATAGTAGACTGTAATAATCGACTCTTAGAAAGTTCATGCTGTGTCCACATGCTATATGTGCAGTTTGAATGGGAGAGAGGGACAGATGAGAAAATATGAGATAAGGATATATGTTTTAATATGGTGAGAGCTGATGATGAGAGAATACATTTATTTATCAAAGCATCAAGCAAACATCTTGCATTTATCACTGCTGTATTGCAACACAGTGCCATTATAGAATTAAAGGAAATTGGAACTATGTTGCAATACAGCAGTGATAAATGTAAGATGTTTGCCGCAGTGGTAAATTCGTCTGTTTTTACTGCAGTTTCAAATGTGGGTAGAACATCGAGCATTCAGCTCTCCATATGTACATGCTGGATTTATGCAGTTTTGTGTGTGTGTGTGTGTGTGTGTGTGTGTGTGTGTGCGTGTGACAAGGTGGAGAGGGTCCTAAACGCCGAGGCAGGAAGCCCAAAAGTGAGAAGATGCTTTTACTTCAGCAGCAGGATGCCCAAGGCTCGGGGAGTGAAATGTAAACGCATGACTATCTATGCACTTTCACAAACACATGCAAATGGAATAACACCTAAATTATATTCTAATTCTGCAATTTTGCTATGTTGACTCTTCTGCATGTCGCTAACATGTTAAGAAACACTTAAGCTACCATCTTTGGCCACTTTATTGAAATAGCATTATTACTATTATTTATACTTTCAGAATATTAGAGGAGTGTTTACTCTTTGCTTCTGTTGGCCTCCCAACCCTCTTTATCCTTCCTATTCAGGGACTCTGCTGAGTCGGACAAAAAGAGAAAGAGGGCAGCAGAGGACAAGTCCAAGAGTGGAGAGGAGGAGAAGAGGAAGAAGAAGGAGGACAGCAAAGGAAAGGATGCAGACGGGAAGGAGCCTGAAGCCAAGAGAAAGAGACAAGCCAAGGACGACAGCTCCTCTGGCTCTGAGGATGAGGAGGCAAGTGTCACTTCTCAAAATTTGAACTTCTCAGTAGTAAGTCATTGGAGGTGGCACACCAAGCTTAACCAGGTCAGCGAATTTGTTCCCATTTGAATTTGATTTGGTAATAACTACAACAGTCTGACTTTTCGTGGTAACAGTTAGCAATTTTTAAAATTTAAACTTTCAAGGTTTTTAGCTTACGATTGGAGCCAATGACTTCCGGGTTGACGGCTAAAAACGGTACGTGGGAAGTCAGAAAGTAACGGGAGTAGAGCAAACGCATTGTTGATTTTGTTATTTTCATAGGATTTGTTGATGGTAAGAAATGTATTAAAAAAAACCCAGCCTTATCCTTTAAGCCCTTAAAAAGTATTGAATGCAGTTCTCAGAGGTCTTATTTTTTTGACCAAGAATGACAGATTCAGATGACACAATCATTTAAATTAAGAATAATGTAATTTAATCAGATGGTGGTATTGACATTTTTTGGGGAGGGTTTACAATTTCTGATATTTATTGTTGCAAGGCAGAACGGGGCTAATATGGGGAGGCAGAATATGTTTTGTTTTAGCACATTTTCTTTAACAGACACAATTGAACAGTGTGCCCCTAATCAATTAGTTCCCTAGTGTCAAACTGCCCATTTATAGTTTCAGAAATTTCTATAGCTTTGTTCAATCAGAAATATTCTGTTTTAGCCAGCTTTTAGTTTCTATATTTTGGTTGTCCTGTTCGTCTGAAGTTCAGTTCCAGGTAGCCTTAAAAAGTCTTAAATTTGCTGTCTGAAAGCTACAGATACCCTGCATTTACAACATGGCGTTGCCATATGGCAAGAGTTACTTTTTTTGCCTCGTGGGTAGATGGATAATCTGAGATGCCATTCTTGGTACAGCCTGTCTGAACAGTTTGCCTTTTATATTTCACCAGGTAATGATGTCAAAGTATGTTGAAATGCTGTATATTTTGTGTGAAGAGTGGGATAACAAAATTTCTGTAGAGTCTGTATGTAGAGCTGAATTCATGTTGAATGATTTCATTATTGATTCATGTGCAGTATGCTTTCATGTACATGTTTTCGATTTTCTTTAATCTTTTGCAATGAGCAGAAAAACAAGGGCCGAAAGAGACAGAACAACTCAATGGAAACTGAGAAAGATGTGCGGCGGCGGAAAGTAGATGAATTGAGAGAGTAAGTATACACACACACGCACACACACACACACACACTGCCCATTCAACATTGAAAACCATTTATCACCATTTGGGATTTACTTGCATAGTATAAAAGTACTTTGAGATTTACTTTTATACTTGCATAGAAACATCAGGAACATGCCAGCCAATGTCAGTGCCTTCTGAAAGCTTACAAGACATAATTTTATTCTGCCATTTCTAAATATTAAAGTGCTTTTTGGTATGGAAGCTGTTACCCAAACCTAGGCTCCAAGTTCCCCTGGTTTCTGTTTGTCAAGAGTAACAGTCAAGCAGCTATGGAAGGCATTCAATATGAACACTGTCTGGCATGTTATGACACTGAGATGTATCCAACCCGTCAGGACAAAGATAGATAGGGTTTTTTTTTTGTTTCTTGCAGACAAAACAAAGATGATGGGAAGAAAGGTGAAGAGAGGAAAGGAGACAAGAAAAAAGGTGAGCACAAGATCTCACATTTTAGAATGAAAAGGGTTTGTACAGAGTCTCGAAACCATGAAAAATACCTGAATTTTCAAGGCTCGCACGTTTACATGGTACCATTCTGAAGCAAATGACAAGTTCAAACAGAAATTCTTAAAAGCCTCCTCTGCCTGTTATAGACATTTACATCTAAAAATGATGCTAAGATAAACTTCAGCTGTACAGTTCAGTTGAACTGAATACGAAAAAAGTAAAAACAGAACTTAATTAAAAGACAGCTGTCAGATACGGGGACTATCGAACACATTATGTTGTCTAGAAAACAATCAACAAGTCACATACTAATTATCTCTCCATGCTGTAAGCTTCCAACGTCACATTATGCAGGCCATGCCATCAATGTTAATGAGAACCTACAAATAACTACAGAGTAGCCCAATGCAGCAGACATGGAGGTTTTTTTTTGTTTTATTTTTTGACTGGGTCCACTTGTGTGTTTTGTCCTCTGTTACAGTTAACTTACATTATTAAGCCTGTGTCATTTGTTTGGGGAAGCAAAACGGCAGCATTCACTGTGACTAAAGTTATTTTCAACATATTGCGCTATAAGGCAGTCTGTTGACTGGCAACAAAAACTTTTTGAAATTGTTGACATTTCAAAAATCTGCACTGTGACGGCCGCACACTTAAGAAGATGTGGGCCGCTCCTTGTGGGTTTTGTTTGTGAATGTATGCCTGTGTGTTATGTAAGGCACTTTGATCATAAGGCCTTTCCAGTGAAAACAGCCATAGTTTTCCAAATACAGCGCAATACCTCAAAATGATCAGATGATCGTCAGAGATTTTCCATTACGGATCCAAAACACATAGTTGTTTTGTCCGACCACTGGTTCCAACCCTAGTTATTACGGTAGTGACATCATGTTGGTGTGACTTCCAACTAAAAATTATGAGCCTACGCACTCAGCGGAGCAGCTACAGGCTGTGTGTGTTGGTGGTGTCACACATTAGAGTCCTGCTTCTGTGGTTTCTGTCTTTTGGTTGAGTTGAGTCCACTCTTACAAACATTGAACTGTCCAAGACAGATGTGGCATATATCAATTCTTTAAATTATGGTATCAAGACTATACATGAAGCCCATTTGACTCTTTGTTAAGCTTCAACATTTTCATAATCAACCCTTCAATTTATTCCTCCATTTTTACATTGTAATAACGGTTAAGTGTTAGCAATAGAATATTATTTGGAGTGTCTTGAATTTAGTTCCTCAATGGTTTGAACTAGCTTTGCCAACAAATGGTAACATGCTGCTGCTGCCAATTAAAAAGAAATCTACAACACAAGTGTAAAAATGTGTTGCATGTCCAAGTTCTGGTGAATGATCAAATTATCCTAAACACGTTTATTCGGTAAATGTCTATTGAAAATGGTAGCTACAGTATGTTTTCCATATTAATGGCAACTAAATTGTTTTCCATCAAAATTTTGACTTTTCTCTTTCTTTTCCACAGAAATCTCAGCCGACTTGAAACTCCAGAGGCTGCACAGTGAAATCAAAATTTCACTGAAAATTGACAACCCTGTAAGAGTCAGTATGTTTAATTTAGAGACGGATATACTAATCCAATATTTGCAGAGCAACTCTTACATCACTTAAATGACAGCTAACAATGTCTAGCATTGTGAACCCCTCTGGTTATAATAAATCAAAGAATAGGGGCGTTGTCAGTGTTGGGAAGTTACTTTGAAAGAATAATTTTACAAGCTACCAGTTACTTCACATTGGAAAAGTTGAACAGTGAAGCTACCCTAAAGAGAAATTTAGTTTTGTTCACTGAAGTTACTTAGAAAAAGGACAACAAACAAAAATATAATGTTTCAGGAAACAGTTACATTTCTCCAGCGTTGCTCAATTGTCAATTGTCCCTTCTTCATCTCACCTCACTAGGATGTGAAGAAGTGCTTGGAGGCTTTGGATGAGATCGGGACCCTTCAGGTCACTACCCAGCACCTGCAGAAACACAGCGAACTCATTGCCACGCTCAAAAAGGTAGACTCACTAAACATAAGATTATGTTTCAAAGTGAAGAACACTGAAATGCACTAGGGGTGGTTCCTAAGACTCACTGGCAGGGTTAGTGTGGTGTTAAGGGAGAGAGACGTCACAGAGGAATGTTTTCTAATTCATTAACATCGATTACAGAGACAGTTTCACCATTTAGAGGGTTTTTTTTTTTTTCTTCCAGTGCAACCACCCTACTTGCTCTGTCACATGCAATTTATAAAAGCACACTGTGCTTTGAATTTATGAAAAAACCTCTCTGACGTTTTAGTCAGACAGAATACAGAATGTGACTGCTATTTCTGGAATGTTAAATATGAAAATGTTTCATTTTAGAAATTAAAATTTTTGTTCCAAAATTAGGGGGAAAAGTGACTCCTGGTGGTCCTTTTTTGAAGGTTACTTTAGTCTTTGGCTAACAAAATGATTAATTTTACAAACTGAATCCTCTATATTTCAAAGATACTGAAAGATATACTTCTGGCAATGATTATTTTCAAAAAGATTTATATATATACATATATATGTTTGTATGTTTTGGAATAGAACTGTTTAAATGTTTCTACAGTTATTGTTACATGCGTGTCAAAGGGCCTTTGGTCGTTATCAGTTTCTTGAAGAACACATAAATTTCCCACCTCTAAACGATGTTATCCGGCAGGCAACAACTTTGTCTTTCTGTAATCTGATCGTCACAGCAATCACTAACACTGTAAATTGATGATTTGGTTCTAATTAACCTGCATTTTATGTGTAACGGAATGCAGCCACTGTTGTATTTTATGAATAATGCCCTGTAAGAGATACACTCAAGCATTTATATAGAATTTGATTCAGCCTGTCAAAACTGGGAATCAGTTTTATGTGCAATTCGATGTGGCATGATGCATAATATTACTATTATATTTAGGTACATAATAATTTATCCTAGTTTCAACACTGAAAACATTTCAGTGTTTTAACTTTTTTTTTTTGTTTACAGTATGCTTAGTTTTGACTCTTAATTCAAAATTTTGTTTAACACAGATTTGGCGGTGGCTTCCATCTTGAAGTTATAACAATAGTGCAAATGAAAAATGACTCATTGTTCAACTAGGCATAAGATGAAAAATCCTTGATCGTACTGACTTGACAGCAAGAGTTGACATGCAATCCTTCATTGGGCACAGAGAGGAAAGTAACTGCTGGACTAAATGGATGGTACACACTCTCAAATAAGGTGTCCCTTGGTGTTTGCCATATGATAAACCAGATAAATTGTTACATCCCAAGTATTCCTGGCTATGTGTGTATGTAGCCATGCTTCTGTGTCTGCATGAGCTTGTTGTGCGCTGATGCATGATTTTATGCCTGTGCGTTCTAGATCCGCAGATTCAAGGCCAGCCAGGACATCATGGACAAGGCCACCATGTTGTATAACAAGTTTAAGAGTATGTTCCTGGTGGGGGAGGGTGACTCGGTGCTCAGCCAAGTGCTCAACAAGTCTATCGCTGAACAAAGGCAGCATGAGGAGGCCAAGAAAGGTGCACTGAAGAGAGCTGAACAAGCCAGGGAACACAACTCAGGTACCGGACAACGATTCATTTGACTGTTTTTTTCCTGACTTTAAATTTTTTCTCAGTACACATAAAAGTGAAATAGTTCATAAATGTATTTGCTGTGAAATGTTTGTTTTAGATGGATGATGTATAATTGATCATGGACCAAATCAAAGAATAATGCCTAAATGGCCACTACAAATTCACTGAACAGGAAAAAATATGCAAGTGAGAACATATAGGCAAAGTTGATAAATTCAGTATGTCCGTGCTGCCTTGGGCTGGACCACACACATGCAGGCAAACATTTAGTGTGTACAAATATGAATTGTTCAGTAAGCTATGGGCATGTGTCTCTCACTCAGCTGCAATGTCTACCTTGCTCTTGATGCCGCAAACTACATTGTTTTTTACTTAATGCTTATCTCCTTGCAAAATCTCAGGTGATATACAGTGTTAGGCACTTGGATAAGTTGTGCATGTAAGTACATGTAAATTGGGGCTATGATAAAGGTTAAGCCAAGTAAATTGAGGAGCATCTATATGCAGAAACAGGCAAACACAAGGTTCTACATAGATGAGGAAGCAACAGTACTAGAAAAGTCTGCCAAAAGCTAAGGAATGTGGTATGATGCAACTTAATGTCAAGGAGCAAATTCAGGAGCTAAAGGCATTGAGGGTATAGAGGGGTCAAGACTACCAGTTCAATCCCAGCATACTTTTGGCATGACACAGGGACACATCCTGGACAGGTCGCCAGTCTATCACAGGGATAACACAGACAATCACTCATATTAACATTCATATTAGGGCTGCACAATAATGGCAAATATAATAATAATAATGCACAATAACACATATTTTCACTTGTCCACTTTTTTCAGTGCAGTATTTCTCAAAGTAGCAGCAGCTAGGAGAGGGATTTTCCTCTCTAACATTGGGCCTATCCATTCTTTTCCACTTTGCTCGTTGCCACGTTTTACCAAAGATTGTCTATTCACGGTTTCTCTCTCTTTCCCACCGAAGCTGGGAAAGAGAGAACTGTTGTTTTAGTCACATGGGTGCGCAGTGCGCATTCAAAGGTTGTGATTGGTCACACATAATGGAAGTGCTTGATATATCAGTATGCACAGTCAGCACTCAGACATAGGGATATTATGGGGCAAAGAGGCTTAGGAAGAAGGAATTTGGCAACCTTTGTGGAGTAAGGCAACTCTGTCAGGGGGGAAAGTGCGATTGTTGAGCAGATCCATCGGCAGGATGGATCTGCATTTTTTTGCACTATGAATTATTAGAAATCTGAATAAGAATGGGCCCTGTTGTATACTCATACAACAGATTTAGGTTGTCTGAGTTCCTGGTTGTTGAAATAATTTAAATTACAATACAATCTACTAGATGTTGATTTTGTATAAGAAGTGTAAATATTCAAAACATGTAGAGGAAGTGGCAAAACTAAAAAACCTTTCCTTTGATGTGCACAATTTTGAAACAACTGGTAGTATTACAGTAAGTGGCAGGGTTACAACAGTGTGAGAGATGGATAGGTCAAGCTGTAAAATCATGCCAGGATGCACGTCTTCTGATTAATTTTAATCAATTTTGATCAGTTGAGTCACATACAGAAACCTACTTGAAAGGATACACTGAGGCATTGTCCTTAAGACCCTTTCTCCACTACTTTCCAGAATATCATAGGATCTCTGTGGTTGGCATCGTCAGTAGACGCATAGTTAGCATAATCAGGAGTCTTGGACCACATCCTTCATTTACTGACTCACACTTTTCGTCATTGACCTACTGTATTTCCACCAAGATGGCCGTCTCTGTGAAAGGTCCCATTGTAGAGCAAGGCATGTCAAATAGATGGAAAATCACATTTATCTGCGTAAGGTCTGGAGCTAGGCATGTGTCATCACATGCCCCTGTGAATTCTCCGCTTTGAGGTGGCTTACGTCGCCTGCTAACATCCTGTCTGTGTCTGTATGTTTCTCTGTGCGCCGCTGAAAGACAACAAGATGACAAATGGTGATTTCAACCCTGACGATAAGAAGCAGGAGATAGAAAGAGAGAAGCTTCTTGAGGAGGCCTCGGCAGGAGAGAATCGCAGGTAATGGACTCGTACATGCAGAGGATTCTCTCTGGAGAGCCTCAACAGGGATTAACAGATGAACATGAAATCCAGCGGGAAGCCTGTCCTACATTCTGAACTACTGGTACAGACTGTAACCGGGGTTGAAAATTATCACCCGCCAAGTGCCAAATGATGGTACAGTTTCTTTGGCAATCAGTAAGGGTCACCCACCACACGGGCCGGTACCTTTTTGAGATTGTAACATTTGAATGCCTTGGTTATATACAGTCTTTGGTCTTTGTCTGATCTACAACTCCCTGTCCGTGCTGACCGCCATACATTTATAAACGTGATCCAATCAAATGAAAGCAAAATAATGGCTCTGTAACAAACAGGCTTCCGATTGGCTCCTGATTAACAAAAAATTGAATCGCGTTTTCCTTGTCATACATTTTTTAGAACTTTAAAATTGTTTAAAGAAAATTAATTTTGTAAAAAAAAAAAAAAAAAAAATGGATGTCAGTGTGCAGGATTTACTGAGTTTGCGTATGATGAAAGGTTTTCACCAATATTTTACTTGATTCATGGACCAAAGATGGACCAAAGCACTAAAAATACCTTGTTCAGAAATCCATTTTGGACCCCGCCTTTCTTAAGCAATTAATTGCAGCCTCTGCGATTTGGAAATTGTATTGAATGAAAAATGTATATTCACTATTTTGGCCGCTAAAAAATATTCTTGACAGGTAACTTTTTTTTAGTTTAGCCAAAAAGTTAATTTCGGACACTGCCTGTAGCACGTTTGAGGAACACAGCTTTCCCATAGTGAAGTTCGAAAATAAAATATATATATATATATTTTTTTTAATCAAAATAGATGATCTTGTTATCCATAGCTTTGTCTGTTCTCTGCAAGCACTTTCTGTTTATTAAAAGCATTTTAACTAAATTTGATCAGACTGGAAAATATAATTTTTACAGTGCTCTATTAAAATGATTTAACCGTGCAAACTGATGTTTCTTTTCTTTTTTTTTTACTGCAGTGCCCCAAAAGCTCAGGAAGAGTCCACCTGAGTCCGCCACGCACACCTGAACAGAAGTGATTTGCTGCTGTGCTCAGAGGATCTTGTCCAAACTGGGCTCACCAACTGGCGTCTCCTGTCCAGTTCCACTCTGTTAGGCTCATTAGAGGCCTGGTGATGCCTACAGGTCACCAGTTTTGCCAGTTTGTCACAGTGCGGTCTGTTCGCACTCAAAGGTTGCAATACATCAAACACGTCAAGCCCCATGATGAAGACTTCCATTTTATTTTTATTTTTTTAACTTCAAGTGTCTTCTTTGCCTTACTGACAATATGTACTTAAAATATCTCCGTTTGAGCATGCTCACAGTGACAGACTAGAGTGAGTTTTGTATTTTCAATTAGGCTGTTCATTTTGTTGTATTGGACCATGCCAACTCAGTCACATCACGTAAAGCACAGAAATGTATCTGCGAAGTATCATTCAGTCCCAGTTCTCATTTGGAGCAGATTGTATTTGATTGTACTCTGTCAACTATGTACCGTATTTGAACATTAGGTTTTTGACATTTGAATAATCTGTAGTCCAGTCAAATCTAAATTCAAATTACAGATTACCTGAGGTAGGGAGGATTAGTTGTAGTTCAGAGTACCATTATTATTTCTGATAGTGGGAACATTTACTCCCTCTAAAATACATTCTGTAGATTCATTTCAGGTGCACAGAAAAGAAATTCTACTTAAGTTTGCCAAAGTTTCTTTTGCCAAGAAAATGCTTTATTCAACCATGTTAAAGTGTCTGTTTTAAACTTTTTTTTTTTTTCTAACATAGATGTAAATAAGAGTATTTTTGTGCCTGTCTGAAGACCTGTTTCAGCATCTGTTAATAAAGCAATAGTTTGTAGGTCATTCTTTTTTTTATGGCAGCATTGTTTACATAGCTTGCATAGCAAATCCATGTGAGATCCAGATCCAGGTTTTCTTTCTTTTAGATTTTAGCAGCATCTTGGTGATAAGCGCTCATTGCTGTGGTGTTTCTGCACTGCACTTATCAGAGATCACTTCACAATCAGTGTCTTTTTCCTTGGATTTCTGTTGATGAGGTTTGAGTGTCTGTAGGTCCTTTCTTTGCCTGTTCAGCTGTAGTGGCTATTGCTGGTCATGCTAACTACCCAGTTCTTCTATTTATTCCAAATAAACAGTTGTACCTGCTGCCAGCAACATAAAACATATCACTTTCCATGTGCCAGAAGATTTTTTTTTTTTTGCGATGAAAGGCCCACCTGACACTGGATGTTTAGACCAGCAAACATAAAAGCTTTCATGAATTGAGTATAGGTCCTGTTTGTGTAGGCCTAAGGGAACAACATACCCAAGATCTAGATTTTGCCCATCAGCTACTCAGAATCCTGGTAGAATTCTTGCCACAACAGGCAGCTTACAGCATCAGTTGAAGGAGGTGGAGCTCAAAAATTGAAGATGGAAATTTTGGACAATCTTCACATACAAAATATGAGCGAGAGAAGGCAAGAATAAAATCATAAATCCACAGCCTAGTAATGAGCACTGAAAATGTGTTTTACAACACCCGAAGCAGGCTTGGTTCCAACTACTGAGACTGTTCATTGCACTGTTGCCTCCCAATTTTGAATAATTTCCAACTTAAACCATGCAAGTAAGCTTTTAAATGGAAGAAATGTGCACTGCAGTAAATATGGTAATGTACCAGTAAATACTTTTAATATTGATTTCAAACAACTTTTGAAACACAAAACAAAAGTCAGTTTAAAATGAAAGCTGTTATTGTGCAAACAAATGTAGAAACATATTTTCCTCTCTTAAACAAGTATACATCTCCTAAATTGGCAATACATTTCTATTTCAAATGAAATATAAAGTAATTTAAATGTGTCTGTATTATACAGCATTAAATCATTGACATCAGCAGTTCAATAGAGAAAAGCGTCAGTTGAATGCACCAGGGTCCACATAGGGATAGGCCAGGAAGTCTCCCAGCTTGTTGCCGTGAGCGTCGTAGTGCAGCATCTGGAAGCACTTGTCACAAAACAGACACGGGTCACTCGGAGCAAACCGGTCGTTGGTAGTCAGCCATCTGGAGAGTTGAAACAATGTGAAATGTAGGTTCACAATTTTGATTCAGGTGACAGACCAAAGCTGTCATAACGTTATGGATGTAACATTTTACACACCTGCCAATGAAGACGTGGCAGACGTAGCACCTCCTGGTGGCGACCCGGTGCTTGTGGGTGAGGAGCGGGTACAGTTTCCTGTCGAGGCAGTCGTTCTTATGGGACAGTCTGCAGTATGCAGCGAAGAGAGGGGAGAAAAGCATCAGCCATTGAAGATCACACAAATTTGTTTCACATTTATGCTACTAAAAGCTGCTTTCACGTTTGGTTACGGTTACCCTGCTTACATACAACATTTGTGCAGTATTATTAGGTGCTTGGGAGGAGCGCCCCCATAAGAGCCGGGCTGTGTGTGTGTGTTTGTGCAAAACTGCAACCACAGCGCTTCGTGGTGTTAACACGTGGAGTTTTTAAAGTTAACATAGCACACAGTTGAAGTACGATGACTTATCCATGAAACCTCAAGGATACCTTATTTAGCTCTTTATCTCATGAGCAACAGCAGTCAAATCCTGATAAACCCACTTCCAGTAATTGTCTGACAATGAGGTGCTTTGTCTAAAAGGCCTATTCTAGTATTAATACAGAGATTCATGAAACCTTCTGGTCCAGAAGCAAAGTGCTGACTAAATTACACCTTGTGGCCAACTGAACCACCATATAATCGTAATATAGTGGTACGGTTTATTTAAGTAAAGGGTATGATTAGTTTAGCATTGTGGTTAGTATTAAAAATAGAAAGGCAGGGTCATTAAGCGAGTAGGGATGGGACGATATGCTTATCTCATGACACGATTCGATACAACCACGATACGATGTAATAAATGAAAG
Source organism: Centroberyx gerrardi (assembly GCF_048128805.1). Taxonomy (NCBI): domain Eukaryota; kingdom Metazoa; phylum Chordata; class Actinopteri; order Beryciformes; family Berycidae; genus Centroberyx; species Centroberyx gerrardi. The sequence continues at coordinate 12,581,811 of NC_135999.1, read as the reverse complement.
TTCAATGACAACAAAGTATGACTGTGCAGAATTATGTCTATTTCTGAACCATAAATCTTTGCAGCAATGGCATTGGCTTGCTAGAATGTAAACAATTTAAAAATGTCATTACAAAGTGCAAATAATATAATTTGGATGGAGAGCTTGTGAAATTGTGATTACTACAGCAGAATAAAATGTAGCTAATATCGCGATTCATTTTTCTGCCCCATGATTATCACATTTTCGTATTGCAATATATTACTTTTGATGAATGGTCCCATCCCTATAAGATATATACTATGTTACAACACAATGCAGTATGAACTTAAATCCTTAGTAGGCCAGCAATCTGGGGCCGTAGCCACAAACATTCTGAGAGTCCTCTCAGAGAGTCTTATCTTAGCCTAAAATTCCTTAGCAAGGAGTCCTAGCTTAGGAGTGATTTAGGAAAGTTCTCAGAGCAACTCTGAGCAAGGAATGGACAAGAACTTTTATCTTAGTGAGGAGGTGTGGTTGACCCCGTTGCTAGGTGTGATGCTCTCTTTTGGACGCTGTCATTGGTTGATCAAGAAAAATCAACACGCCTCTTTTTGTCATCCAGAATGCACACAAGGAATCACACAAGATAAAACACAATTTACTCGATATTAACGCGTGGTTTGCTTATACTATCAAAAAAAAATAAAAAATAGAGCTGATTGGACAAAATCTATGAAAACCATACGAACGGTACTTTTTAATACTTGTACGGTCCTCACAGGTTGACGCATTATGCCTTTATTTGGGTGAATGCAATAATGTTATTATACTTTACTAATTTGATGTTAAGATTTGGTGAAAATGGCTCAAGACTCAGTAGTATTAGTATAATTTATAGACTATATTGGCAAGCCTATATGAATAGGATTTTTGAACAAGAGTATATTGCTGATGATGCGGACGTGTGTCCCATCAGTGACCAGACAATACAGAGAAAACTCGCTATATCCATAGCTGCTGTTCTGTTGGTGCACGGTGCGCACGTCCAGTGGGAATTAAACAGGTTGCATCACAACATGAGTCTGTGAAGGAGCGGTGATTGTTTGTGTGATTGTTCTATGTGGTTGCATAAACCTAAATCATCACTGCTGCACTGTTTGCCTGTTGCTAAATATCTTAACATTGTGATAACTTTCACAATAATAATAGCATTAATGCGTCTTTTCTGCGTCTTTCAGCCATTTTCTCGTCTCCTTAAGAAACTCCTAAGCTCCTAAAAGTCCTCTTCTCTACTCTTAACAGTTTTCCACCTTAGGAGCTCTCTTAAGGGCTAAGATGCTTTGTGAATAGCTTTTCTCTTTACTAGGATTTAGTCTTACTTTTAAGGGGAAATTCCTAGAAAACGTCATCACTCTAAGAGTTTTCTTAGAATTTCACCACTAGGACCAACTCTTAGTACTAGGAAGCTTTGTGGATACGGTCCCTGGTGATTTTGCAGGGGGCGGAGCTTCATGGTCTTGGGCTCAAAGTATATCCCATTTGGTTCTGTAATCACAGGGAGTTTTTGTTCCAAAACAGTGTACAGGCTGCAAAGTGAGTTTTGAAAGCCAGAAATCTCAGCACCTGTTGAAGTAATCATTGAGACGCTGGTATTGATACCTATACCTATCAAACCTACACAGATGTCACACTGCTGTTAGAGCTAGGTATTGAAACGAGACAGGGTCATAAAAAATTTGTACGAGTGACACAACGATAACCAAAAACACAGCAATAACCTGACGTCTGTGATGATGACGAGGTGTTCGCAGTCTCCCTGATGACAGTAGAGGTAGGGGAAGCCCACTTTCACTTTCAGATCTGCAAACCGCGTGTCCTCCATCTTGGCTTGCTGGTAGGAGGGGAAGTTGCGGCTCTTTGCCCATTCTATGGTGGTCCTGCACAACAGACACAGAGAAAATACATCAGCACAGTGCACATCTGCTGACACTGCTGTGTGTTGGTTTATCAGTTCAAAATGTCAGAACTACAATTCACATTAAACTGAGCTCAATCCATCTGGGTTCCAGGTTACCTGAGGTTCCTCTGTTTAGAAATGCGCAACAGATTTCTATGTAACAGACTGAATTTGGATACTTCCAATAACATAGCAGCCTTGTGATCCAAAGAACAGCTTTTTATAATCTTAATTGGACGTAAAACTTGAGGGTATGAATAACTGTGGCCATATAATTCGGTTTTGACCTTTAATGAATGAATGAATGGATTGCTAACTAATATGCATAAAGCACACCTCCCCAACATTTTGCCAATTCTATCCCCAAGACAAGCTTTTAGGGTATTTCAGTGGTAGAGATAAATGTGTGAAAATCAAAGCAGTTCAAGTGCAATGTTCTGCCCCAAATACTCCTAATCGCTGGCTCCGGTCTGCATTTAAACAGGATTATTTTAGTAAGCGTGGACCCAACTCATGAGAAGGTGGTGGGGTACAAAGACATGCTGATTTGAACTTTGAAACTGATTTGAGTCACAGGGTGTCGACAGCATCCATCCAGACTACAAAGGTCCTTGTAAACGTCATCAGAGTTACCAGATAATACAGAGAGCAGCTGTGTCAACCGTAAGCAACGCACTGAGAAATTCAAATCCACGATTAACATGAGGCTGCTGAACGCCACAAATCAATGGCAGTGTAGACTACGTGGCTTTTAGTCAAGCAAAAGAAATGAAGTTTGGTTATGTTTCACTTTCTACAAGTACATACTCCCGACTGATAAGACAGCTGGCATCACAGGCATAAAAGTGGCACTTCAATGTGTGTGTGTGTGTGTGTGTGTGTGTGTGTGTGTGTGATACTTACACAAGGAAAACAATGAATCTTGAAATTAAATACATTTCTCTTGCATATGGCCTGCCTCACAGGCCTAAATGTGCTGCATGATATTTTATGGACACACCGTTTTTTGGTGCAAGTTCATAAATTGTTGTGTTAAGTCCTGAACTGTGGCCACTGTCAAAAGCTTCTTGCCCACAAATGCAGTTGAGGTTGGAAGGCTTGCAATGTGATGTATGTCACAGGTAACCAATTTGCTAAAATTACTTTCAATTTCAAAATTACTTATAATAGTATATTAATGACAGATAGAAATCCTGGTTAAAATTTGCTATTCTTGTAGAAAATCATATCATGCTGATTCATTTTTTCTGGTGAAATGCGGTGCTTTGTACAGCCTGATGGAACAGGTCTGACACATCTGCACTAGTGTGCTAGGAAGCCCTCTACTACCCCGTTCCTCTCGCTTTGGGTCATAGTGCATAGTGACTCGTCATCAGTCATTTACATTTGATAATGATTTAAGGCTTCTTAATCATCTTCCTAATCACCCCTCTGCTCATCATTGATTAAGCAGAGGGGGAATTCACTCTGATCAGACAATTAGAGCAAAGGATTATAAACCATGAGTGTAAATGAGTATGTGAAGAGGAGATTAACTCAAATCAGTCAATCAATTAATCAATCAGGAGGTGAAACTTACATGCTGATGTCCTGACACTCTGGGAATCGCATGTCGTTATAGAAAACTCCCTCAAAGAAGAAGAAGGCTGACTTGTAATGATCCTGAAACAGAATACATGAAATTATTACCTCTAAGTCCTGGGAGTTGTTCATGTTCACACATATTGATTGGATATTGACACCATACAATATACACATTTATACTTGTATGAAATTCTTAAATTGAGCGGTACAGCCACAGGAAACTCATAGTGAATATTTTCAGTTATTGTGGATGGTTATGTGCGCTCACTTTGCTGATGAAGTCTGGAGCCATGTCAGGCGTGTTGCTGAACTCGCCACACACTTGCAAGTCGCTGACGCAGCAAATGCCGTCCCTCAGGTCTGCCAAGCTGTGGGAGCCCGTCATCATCAGAGTCATGTGGGGTCTGACATACTTAAACTGAGGGAAAAAGGACACCGTATTGTCACCGTACTGAACCACCATATTGAACTGTATAAGATGGTCCGATTTGGAGGGTTTTGAAATAGAAAGGTAAACACCAAAACGCCCACTCACTCTCTTAAATATGGAGGGATAGTAGATGTTGATGGTTAGAATGAGCTCCCCTTCAGGGACCATGTGGCCTTCGTCTTCTGCTTTTCTTCCAACGGTTAATCGCTCCTGGAAACCAAACAAAGAACCAAGGCTGACGTTAAAGATGCATTAAAGCTCATGTTGCTTTGTCTGTCAAAGGGAACAACAGTATTTACTTATGAGCAGTTGTCGGAAATGGGCTGCATGTGTAAGGGAAAAAAGATAAATGCCTTGCAGAAAGGGATAACAGTAACCATACAGAATGCAGACTGGCAGCATTTCCACCTGCAGTCCCTCAGGCGGACTCACCATCTCATCAGCGTAGAGCTCGTGTCTACCGCGCTTATTGATTTTCAGATTTTCTTTGTAATCTTGCCTCCTTTTCCTTTGTCTGTTGAAAGAGAATCACAGTGCATTGTAATGTGATTAGTTTTCATGCCGTAGCTTCATTTGAGACATGGTGTTACTGGTACAAATTGAGAAACTGTCGTACACCAGCGTTCTCAGAGTGGAGTCCGGAGGCACAACTTCTGTGTCAGGGGGCTGATCCACAGGATGACAGCGAAGTGAATCCAGACTTGAAAGAAAGAAACAAAAACAAAAGTGGTTAGTTGAGTATTTTGAAACAGAGAAAACATCTAAAAAATAAAGATTTAATAGAGTAATAGACAAAATAGACAGAATTTCTTGGTAAGCAGTGGTAACCTGTGGTTCCCACAGTGAGGTGTGAGGACCACCACGGGATCTTGAGGGAATCCAAACGGGTCCCCAGCAAAACGCAGGCTGGTTTAATATCAGTAATGTTTCAGTATCATCATAATGACAGAGATCTGATCATAGATTCTCTCTACTGTTATCTCCACACCAGACTGTAGGCCTGTAGACCAGGGATGTAGTAGAGGGTAAACCACCTAAACTGAATTTACCCACTTTTTTATTATGTTTATTATGTTACATGAAGATATTGTCTTCCAAGGAAAAAGCAGAAAGTAATGTTTTTTTCTGAAAATATAATTTCTATTGGTGGTTTGCCTTATGATGGTGACTGACTGGAGGTCAGTTCACCCATCTTTTTCTTTACCACTACATCCTTGCAGTACACAAACAAGCAGTTCTGCCCTAGATATTCTTACAACAAAAATGGTTTCCGAATGGGGGCCAGGGACCCCGATTGTTAAAACGTCTGCAAAGCCATGAACGAGCTAACTAGCTGAGGTATCAGGATCTAGAGACGTTAACGTTAACTACCTGCAGATGGCTTTCACTTCACTCATGGTCTCCGCAGTGATCCCCATTTCCTTTGCAAAGTTGCTATCAAATGTATCCTCGTCCTCTTCCTCATACGAGTAGGTGGAAGGCTTCAGTTTCTCCAGCCATGCGTTTCTGAACGACCCGATATGAAATGGTTTGGTGTTAACATCAATATATTCATAATCTGGGATGTTTGGGTTGCGATCTGTGGACGAGCTGGACGCCGCCATTTTTCCCTTCAGAACCACGTGACGTAGATTGAGCGTTATGGGAAATGTATTTTTTTAAGCGTGGTGGCGCTTGTGTGATGGGGGTCATGATGAACAGGGTAGGTGTGGACTACAAAAAAAAAACACGATAACATGTTAACGTTATTATGGAGATGGCGGCAGGGAAATACACAGAAATATAGTTGTATGAAGTCAGAATTTTCAATAAGACCCGAGTTGCCAAGATGTGATAAGGGACGGAGAGCTCCTATGTCAATAACTGATGGTAACAATGGTAACAATGATATAAAATAGGCTATTGTTTGGCATCCCATGCATAGCTAGTATTGTTGTATGTTTCTGCTTTCACTCTTTGCTTAACTTGTTGTCATGCATTTCTGTTTTTAATAGAGCCTGATATGGATTTTCTCCTCTTCATTCTGCCACAGCAGTACAAAGTAGCACTGTGCCAATTGATTCCTCAAGTAGCCTAAAACATGAGCCACCAAAAAAATACTTTTGATATGGGGTCCATTTTGTTATTTTTCTATTTATATGTCATATTTGTGACTTCTGGTCTTGCACTTGAAGGCAACATTAGTTGAAACTCCAGCTCCATAACTAGCAGCCTATTAATCTCAATCACCTTTGTCTTCCAGAAAGCCCCTATGGCATAACTATTTTGGTAGTAACAGGTAGCCTAGTTGGCTATTTCCTGATGTAATTAGCCTGTCTTCCTGAACAAGTTAATCAGGCTGAGTTACTGACCACAATCAGTAATGAAACAACTCTCAGTGATTCATATTAATTCTCTTTTTCACCAAATACCTGCCTTTGGCCCCAGGGGCTTCATGTCACATAATGTTCTCTGTTTACCTGTTTTACATTATAGAGAAGAGAACACTGACATCAGATGCCTGAGACTGATGACAGGTGTTTGGGTCATGAATACGATCCAGGTGAAACTGTAAACATTATGCTTGGCCTTCAGACAGGTTAGGTTGCAGCTATTCATGTTCAGGTTTTGATAGGCTTAATATATTAGGCTACATGTGGTATCAATATAACACATTTACTTTACTTAACAAGTTACTGTCAAAGACTTAATTATACCAACTGTGTGCATTTCTTCAGCAGCCTTATCTAAGGACACGGTGCAGGTGCGCTCATCTTTCTATGGTTTGGGGGAGCAAGTTTTAAACCCTTTGCACGAGATGCTTCCGAGTGCGCATGCGATAAACCTATTTTCCACAGTCATCTAGATTAGATAATGTAGATAGACCTCGGCCCAGTCTTGGGTAATTAGCCTATAAAAGATACATATCGTTCCCTCGTTTGGTTCATTCTTATATTAATTTTCATTATTTTGTTTGACAATTTCATTATTCTTGTAAACAAATTAATTAACACATGCCCACAATGCCATGCGCGTAGTTGTGTGCTATTTAGCTTATTCAGAAAGTTTGGCAATAAAATAAAAATGTACTTTAGGTGAATTTATCTGATTGCAGAATTTGTTTAATTAGCCTGATATTTTATTGAGTAACAGCTGTCAATTGACAAGGATATTGAGAGCTAATGGGCTACCTATCAGTATGTAGACGAGGGATGTTACAGACTTGTTCGATCAGTTGCAGGAATTTGGATTAATCAGTCAGTGCTTGGAGCGCTGCAACACCACCTCTCAGAAAAGGGGGTGTGTGGTCGAGCTGCTCAGTGTAGCCTATTAACTCCTTACGTGCGTGCGTTTTGCAAGCGGCGTGTACACGCTATGCCATGCGCACGAGTTAATCACCACATTGTTTTCTGGCCACTCCCGGACTCTTTGCTCCATAAATATCACAGGAGGCAAGTTTTACCGTTTTGTCTGCGTGCGAGCAGGGCTTGCTTCATTCTACAGCCTAGACAAAGTTTGTTCTAATATCTTTTTTAACTAGCACTTGAGCAGTAGGCTACTGAGGAAAGACATATTTTATTCGGCAGCGTATTTTCAATTTACATTTTGTTATCCAACACCGATTCCAGTATCAAACGGAGGTGAAGATAATTCACTCAAACAGGTAGGTCCGGAGCGGTTTGTTGAGTGCAACCGTAGAATAAGATACATTTTCTTACAAGTTGGTTGTCTAATGTTTTCTGTCTTTAAAACTGTAAGAAAAAATTAGGCAAGTTGTGAAAAATAAAAGTTGGTAGCATATCACCATTTTGACAAGATTGCAGATGTTTATTTGATAGGCCTCGGCTACTGTTTTTAAATTTTTTATTTTCATGATTACATTACATTTCTATAGCCTATAATTTAATATATTCTGTAGGCCTAACTAAAGACATCAAGCACAAAAAGCATTTGGGCAAGTTTGGCAAATTGACCAAACCGACTCGGTTGTAAATTTAAAGATTTAAAGATTAACGAAGAAATCGTCTTCAGTTTCAAAATGAACACTCGAATGTATTGATTTATTTTTCCAGGTGGACCTTGGCAATTCATATAGCATATTCAGGACACAAAAGCGCGCTGGAAATGTAATGTTTAACCCTTTTTAGAGGGATATGTGCATGTATCGCAGCAAAACGTTCAAATTACCTGGCAGCTACTCCAGGTTAAAAAAGGGGAAATAAATAACCTGTGATTTACTGTTGCATGTTGTGCAATTATTTTTTTCCCCCCCTATGATTCCCGAGACTGATGCAGTATATTGCATTAATTTATCTTTATCCCCCATCACCGCAGCCATGAGGAACATGAGGCCGACTTTGTGAATAGAAAATCTTTTCACAGCCTCGGTGTGGCGGAACAATACTGTATAAAAAGTATGAGCACTGTGCCTTAATGACGGGGCAGTGATAAGCAGTTTTATTTATGCATTCGCATTATCTGCAATTTACCTCCAGTAATCCTCTCTAGCCTTGGCAGCAGCAACACTGTTACTTTTCACTGTTACAGCGTTTTGTAATGTTTTGTATTAAATGTAATCCATTTCTTACTTGTACAGTCTATTTAATGTGTTAATTGTCAGCAGCATATGTTTACATAACCCCACAATTATTATAGTCTCTTGCTTTTATTGTTTGATTATTTTCTACTAATGTATTCTTCTTTTTCTATTCTAGTTATGTGCTTATATTGTACCTCCTTTAACCTGCTGAATCATTGCCACTGCACCGAGCCAATCACCCCATGGAGATCCCTAGAACCCTAACTTTACTTTGCCACTCTGTCATGCAGGTCACCTAAAATGGATTTGGAGACTGCGTTGAAGGAGTGCTCCTCTGCCCTCGGTCTGTTTCTCAACAACAGGTTCTCTGACGCATTGGCTCTCTTAAAACCCTGGTATGTCACTCACATTGACAACAGGATCTCTCTTTGACTTTGAATGACGTGGAACTTTTTTTTTAAACACTGGACAGATGTACTGCTTTGTTAACAAAGAGTTTATTGCTTTTACCTTCAGGAAGGACCAGAGTATGTACCATGCAGTGGGCTACAGCAGCATCTTGGTGATGCAGGCAGGCATGACTTTTGACCCAAGAGACATGGATGTTGCCATGGAATCATTGAGAGAATCTCTACAGACATGCCAGAGGTACGACTTAAGATTCTGTTTCAGCAACAATTTCATTACAAAGTCTCAAGTTAGGATGTCTTCCTTAAATCCACAATATAATGAGTACTACTGTTATTAAATAAGAGTTAGGATTGGCTGGTGACTATCATCATGCGGCATCGGTTAGAGTGCCAGTATGTATGAGGAGGCTCAATGAAGTCTAGTGAATGGTGATTTATTTAACACACAGATGTAGGAAAAAAACAAACAGACACACATGGGCTGATGAACACAGATGATTTGGAGTGGTAGTTATCAGTACTCATGCACAGAAAAGGTGAATTGACTGCCGCCCCATGACAAAAGGAATGAGAGGGAGAGCGCAGGGCTGCAGCAGCTTAAATGGTGCTGAACAGGTGAGCACAATCAGGTTAACGATAGGTGGCGGAGACCAAGGTGCTTCTAAGGAGTGCTAAGGAAATACTAAGTGCACTAAATAGGGTGCAAACGAGAGTGAAGTGAGGAGTGAAGGAAGTCAAACAAAAAGATTGGTGATTTCTTCAGTACAACTGTATATGGTACATTCCCGAGTTACAAATGTCCTGTATCAAAATTACAATCATATACATAGCTGAATTTAAAAAATCACCCCTTCTAAGAGAGTTGGAGACACAATCCTGCTACTGCTGAAATTGTTGTTAAAAATGGTGACAATATACTGTTCCTTAACATAGTTTTCGGAAAAAGACTGGAATTATGGAGACCATATCCAACTTGTGGTATCAGCAACCAGCAGACAACCTGACAGAAGGTGAGTGAAAACCTTACACTATCCACTGACTATACAGTCTATCTTTATCTGCCGTCACCTTACAGATTGTACATTCTGCTTGATCGCCATGTTGACACACAGTGAGCCCCAGAGGTATTGGACAGTGAATTGGACAATGGCCTCCTTGCACTCATTTAGCCAGAAATCTCTTTGCCAACAGCAAAATAGTAGACTGAGGTCTGGATCTATGACATGGGTGCAGTGTTAACACAAGTGAGTGCAACTAGTCCTGCATACGCGCTAGATTGAAAAGATGGGGCTTGCAAATGAACACAGACCATAAATTGGAACTGTGAACCTGCTGAAATATAGGCAACAAAAGCAACGCACTATACAAGTTTTTTTTTTTTTTTTTATTAATGGGCTTGTACAAGAGGTTCAAGGGTGCAAATGCTACAAAAAAGCACAATGCAAATTGGTGTGGCCTCATTAAATATCAATTTAATCAATTTTTATTTTTATAACTTCATCCATTTCAATCCTTGTTAACAGAAGAGATGCATGCAGAGCTGTGCTATGCTGAGGTTCTGCTGCAGAAGGCAGCTCTCACTTTCCTGGATGAGAGTATAATCGGTTTCATCAAAGGAGGGATGAAAATCAGAAACAGCTATCAGATTTACAAGTAAGACGCTTGGAAGCCACTTCTGCTGGGGAAATGATGTATTAAGCAGACAGTGAGCAAAATTATGACAATACTTAAGTTTATTATAAAATGTATTTCCTCTTCAACTAGGGATTGCCAAGCCATGGCAAGCATCACAAACAACATGGACAACCATAAGAGCACACACATTCATTTCAAGGGCGGTGTCAACATGGGCATTGGATCATTCAATCTGGTGAGAGCTACACCTCGCATTTTTCTGTCATATGATGTTTGAGAGCTCTAACAGGCATAATGTGGTCCTGCAGTATAATGTAATCTGGTTAAGCACTGTTGATTCACAGATCAGTGACTATAGATAGTGAACGATTAACACTATTGAGGGGTATTAAAGGACAAAATACTGTTGCTGAGGTTGTCTCATAATATAGCTAACCTAACCACCTGGGTACCTACCTTTTTTTTTGTTATTTTGTCAGATGCTGTCTCTGCTCCCATCCAGAGTCCTCAGACTGATGGAGTTTTTGGGCTTCTCTGGAGACAGGGTAGGTGCTACCAGTCTATAAGACAATAAAGAAATGAGCGCTGCCTTTGTATACAACAAAAGTACTGATAGTGTTTGATTTGACATAAGAAACGCTGAGCTGCTACTCGCTGCTCACAAAGATCCATCTGCTAATGATCTTACAGGAGATGGGTCTGTCGGAGCTGAGAGCCGGGGCAGCCAGCAACGGCCTGCGCTCCATCCTCAGCACCCTGACTCTGCTGATGTTCCACCTCTACATCACTGTGATCCTGGGTGAGAACAACATGAGGGAGGGGGTTCAAAGCCTTCATTCACTTCTTTGTAGTTTAAAGCAACTTTGTCTCTCTTGTGATTTTAGGATTTTTAATGATTAGAAAATTGTTTCTTTCTATCCGTCATTCTTTTCCTTCCTTAAGGTACTGGTGAAGGAAACCTTACTGAGGCTGAAGCTCTGCTGGAGCCCTACATGGAAAAGTTCCCTAATGTAAGCTATGCATTTTACACAATAAGATGGTTGGGCAGTTGGGGAAGCCTTTCTCTACCACTTACACAATTGAAATGCAGTTATGGAGTTTATTTAACACTTGACCTGTCTGAAGATGTGTGGTAGGCTTCATATAATAAAACAATATGTCCAGCAGTGATGTATATTGTTTGAGGTACAGCAGACCTCCATAGCTACAGGACTGCTGCAAGCAAATTAAGCAACATTCAAAAATGAGCTGAAATCCTTAGTGCACATAGATTATGTAAGTGTGACTTTGGGGTGTTGGTGTTTTGCAGCTTTTGACGGAGGCAGACCTCACACTTTCCCTAGTGTCCCTTAGTGGAATAGTATAGTGTTTTTCCTCTTGTCGTGACTCCTGCAATGTCAGATGGAATTAGAAAGCCCTCAGAACCTAGATTTGACCCTTAAGTGACCTCACCCCACCATGGGAGGGGGAAAGTGAGATAACGTTGAGATGACATTATGGATCGCGACCTGTCCTGGAGGAATACGGGTGGAGCAGAGGAGCATGTTAAAGACGGGGATAAGACTCTGAGCGCATTCCTTTTTAAAATGAACACTAAATTGCCCCATCAACATTTGGGTGGGGTGTGACCCAGGACTGGTGTGTCAAATCCCTCAGAAGTTCTTAAGTAATCACAGCCCTGGGGTCATGGTGATTGGGATCATCATAAACCCAGCTTGTAGCTTGCTCAGAATGTAAACAGCAGATGTACTCTGACAACTGGTGTTGCCTTTAGGTATTTTCTTTGTTGTTTAGACATGGTTTCAAAAGGGTGAACCCCCTGTGATGGACTGGCGACCTGTCCCGGGTGTTTCCCTTTTTTCTGCCCAATGCATGCTGGGATAGGCTCCAGCCCCCCATGACTCCGATAGGAGTAAGCGGCAATAGAAAGTGGATGGGAAGATGGATGGAAGGGTAATTTTAGAGTTGAAAAACCTGATGGAGTTAGGTATGTAAAAAAGAAGGTGGTGAGAAGGTGAGCTCAGTCAGAGTGCTTTGTAGTCATTTGTTGTTTAGACATGGTGTCAAAAGGGTGGACCTCCTGTGATGGACAGGCGACCTGTCCAGCATGTTTCCCTGACTTACGCCCAATGCATGCTGGGATTGGTTCCAGCCCCCCCATGACCCTGAATAGCAATAAGCGGGTATAGAGAATGGATGGATGAACAAAAGGGTCATTAAAAGTTGTAAAACTGATGGAGTTAGGTACACAAGAAAAAGGGGGGAGAGATCGGTCAGAGTGCATTATATTGGTTTTTTTCTTGAATACTCCTTGCCATGAATTTGTCATTAATTGGGTGCACGAATAAGATTGTTCTTGGGCTAGGCGTTTGTTTGTTTGCTTCTGCCTTGACTAGACCTAAACTCAAACTAGTAATAATTCAATTCCTCCCTGAATTGTTGGCCACAGTTCAAAACCTTACCCGCAGTGTCTAGATTAAGGGTCGGTCTAGACAGCTGTGACAGTGTGAATTATACTTGTAATGGCTCAGTATAATGTTAGTGTTAGGCTGGGTTTGACAGGTTAGGTACATGTTAACGGCCATACATATTGAATGTTGCTTTCAAAAATAATTATGCCATTGGAACCAGAGAGCAACTAGTAGTGGGTACTAACTTTCTCCAGTTTGGTGATTTGATCTAATTTGCATATTGGGTAATCTACCGCCCGCACGACACTCCTAATTTGTTTGCTTTTGCATTTGATCCACAGGGAGCCCTCATTGTTTTCTACACTGCAAGAATTGCTTTGCTCAAAGGAAACTTCACATTTGTGAGTAATATGTTGGTGAACAGCGTCTTCGTCAGCTCAACTTTGTTTAAAATACAATGTCAGAACATATATTTCTGTCAGTATTGTAAAAATCAGTATTTCTCCCCAGGCCCAGGAGAAGTTCCTGGCATGCATCGCGGCACAGCAAGAGTGGCGTCAGATTCACCACCTGTGCTACTGGGAGCTGATGTGGGCCTACTCCTTTGAGCAAGAGTGGGGGGAGGCATACCGTTATGCTGACCTGCTCTGCAAAGAGAGCAAGTGGTCCCAGGTAACTAATATAAACTCCTCTCCTTTTACCATGTAGTAAGAGTGCTTTAAGTTAGCTACCTGTTTATCTCTTATGACAAGATGTTTCCCCTCTTCTCATAGGCCATCTACGTATTCCAGAAAGCTGCCATTTTGAGCATGCTCCCTGAGGAAGAAGTGAATAAAATGGGCGAAAATGTGGAAGAGTTGTTCAGGTACGCTAGGTGGAGCACTATTATGTGGGTACATTTCTCTTGTATAACTATTGTACGATAAGTGTGAATTGTGTGGTTTGTAGGCAGGTGGATGGCCTCCGACTGAGGATTGCCGGGAAGTCTATTCCAACGGAGAAGTTTGCAGCAAAGAAGGCGCAGCGATACTCTTCCCATAACCCTGTGAAACTAGTCGTCCCTGCTTTGGTGAGGACACATGCGCACACCCACCTTTTTACAATGAATTTACAACACAATGGGTATCAAGCCAGTTGATGCTCTCAAGATTCTCCCTATTCTATTTTACATGAGAACATTCTTCCTCTCTCACAGGAAATGATGTATGTGTGGAATGGCTTCACAGTCGTTGGCAAAAGACCAGAGCTGACGCAGAACATCTTGAGCACCTTAGAGAAAGCAGAAGAGCAGCTCAGAGATGATCCGAGTGAGTTAACTGTTACAGATCGAGTGCAATGATTTCAACACTCAAAAGTTTGATGTTGGTTTCTAACACAATGAACATCATTTGTTACAGTTTTTGATGGGTAGATGGTACAAAGCTTGTAGGAGTAAGTGAGAGCCTGACCTTCCCTATGATTGTGCCATCCACTGCATGACAATATTTTTATCTGTGGGGAACAAATATCTAGTATTGGAACTTAGGCACCCAGCAACAACGGAGGTGCTGAGATTTTTGCTGAGTAGCTGGCTGGCTATTGTCTGACAGAGTATGGAACACCTGATTAAACTGTGCGGGTCAATTTGACCTGTAACATTATGGATCTCATTTTTTTTTTTTTCAACATAATACAAGGGTTAACTATGCATACTTTGTTGTTTGTTTATTGTTATGCACAAATTGCAGAAGGAGTAAACCATCTGAAAAACTTTGCATTTACATAAGGGTTAAAAAGTACATTGTACAATATCTCTATACAATTTAAGAGATAAAAACATTGATTGAATAAGAAAATATAAAACAACATTAGCAGGACCAATCAGAGCATTCATTAAAACCTGGGTGTAGGTGACATCATTTACACATCATTTATACCAGGAAGTAGATTGGAATACAAAATCTATTTGATTCTGTTGAAAGCAAGAGACCAGAGGGAGAGTTTTTCAAAGGGCATTAGTCAAACTTTCACAGTACTGACAGTTATAATAATTTGGGTTATATTAACAGGCCCTTTTATTATACCATACCAATTATACCATGAAATTTGAGAAATGCGTTTCTCATTGCACTGGACCTTAAGTTCCGTGGCAGAGACGATGTTCCGCTCTTCATGTAAATACTGAGTTTGAGTACTTCTAATCGTTAAAATGAAGGTAATGGCATTGTGTTTCTCGTGCAGACCCATCGGAGTATCACGTGGATGACCAGTGTCTTGTCCAGCTGCTGAAGGGTCTGTGTCTGAGACAGCTGGGGCGTCTTGTCCAGGCTGAGCTCTGCTTCACTCATGTCATTTCCAGGTAAGAATACAAAGACCAATGTCATGGCACTGCTCAGTTTTCATTGCAACACTTAGCACATTACTAGAGTGGGAGTCTACTGCACTGATCGGATCAAAGCACTCAACTGGCATCAGAAAATGTTACTTAAAACAATAATGAGATATTATTCTGTCATCAGTACATAGCTTTTATTACAATTTGTGATGACGATAATCATTATTACTTCTGCTACTACAACTATCACAAGTCAAGAAGTCCATTTCAAATAAAACAAAGTTTACTATTGATTCCTTTACACTATAAAACAAAAACATATAAAACATGTGCGTTTGATCAGTGTGCCAGCCTTATGTATTCGGGCAGGCTATTCCAGGGTCTACGAACTGTAGAGAGTGCAAGAGACCTATGGCAGTGACTCAATGTTATCTTTTTGCAGTGAAAACGACATCAAGTATGACAACTATCTGGCGCCATTTACCACATATGAGCTGGGCCTGCTTCACAAGCAGAAAGGTGACATCAACAAGGCCATCACCCTGATTGAAAATGCCAAGTAAGTGTTCTTTCTGGCCTTCCATGTTTCACAGCCCATTCAGAGAGTCTTGAACATACAAAACAACGGCTACCTTTGTGTTCTATTTGCAAGTATGCTGCCATACTATAGGAGGGGCTAACTTCTGACTTATTTTATAGGTTGAACTACAAAGATTACAACATGGAGTCAAGGCTACACTTCCGCATACATGCAGCACTCAACACAATGGGCACTTATTCTGCCAAAATGCACCCTTCACGTACACCAGCTTAAAAGACCACGTGCCAGGAGCCTCAACTGAAATGTGGAAGAAATGGATACAAATCCCCGCTTATCCCTGTGCACTGCCTTCATATATACATGCAAACTGGAAATGAGCTTCTTGGTGTCTCTACAGCTCCTTGACAACAAGATGCATCCAGACTCATGTCTGACGTTTCTTGCTGTAGGAGCCATTTGAATTTTGAGTATTATATGTGTTTGTATATAGCTCACTCTGACCACAAGGGTGTAGTATAGGTTCTGCTCACGTGGTGATAGGCAGCACAACAACAGGTGTTTTAAACAGGTTATCAGTATGAGCAGGTTATCAGTATGAGCCTGTAGGTGATGGGGAGCACACTTGCCATATTAGAGCATGTCTCTTTTTAATAGTATCCCTATAAGCAATTTTGTAGTAGTTATTACTAATTTGATTTTCTTTATGAAAACAATTGTTTGACAACCAACTAAATTGGTGTTTAAATCCAAAATTGACTCTAGGGCAAGACCTAGAGCAACCTAGCCTGAACAGCCCAAAGATTACTAGGTTATTCATTTCTATACAGTACTGCTTTGGTCAGAACCAGGGCGATGTAAACCACAGGAGAGAATCTTGTGAATTAAATGTTTATTAATGTTGTCTTTATACAAAGTCTATTAATGTTGAAATGTTTTTATACAAAACCGAAGTGCAAATGGGTCAAAAAGAAATAGTTAACGGTTGTTTGTTTTTTTTACTTTGTTTACATTCAAGGACTCACAAAACATACGATTCAACACCTGTTTTATGAATAAATCTTGTAAAATAGAAGTTTGTCTTTGTCCAAGTAGAATTGAACCAGTCAGACATAAGTCATGTTCCAAAGCTGACTAAAACCTTTTTGTAAATAGCCGTTACTTTTTTTTGTTTTGTTTTTCACAAAACACATGGTGCATCAATGTCTGTTTCAAATCCAAAGGCATACTGAATAAATAAAATGAATGAAATTACAACCTGTCATTCCATTATTTATTCATAGGTTATTGGTGACACAGAACGGCATTTGCTAAGGTCGTGAAAGTAGGCTACATTTTTGTTTTTGAGGCACATTCCATCCATGCCATTAAAATTGAACTCATTACTTGGGTTAAACCTGGGTCAAACACCATCTCAAAAGGCCTGGAGGTATTTCATCCAAGATGATGCATGTTCTTTACCAGTCAAATTAATTCCATACTTTCTTAGAAATTCTGTTAGTCAATAGTCATTTAAAATAATTGTTACATTTTTTTTTTTAACCCATCTATCACACAGTGTTTTATTAAGTGGACAGACTTTGTTCCAAATGAATAACGTTCTGTCTGTAAATAATAGAACCGGCCCAATCGACATGATTGCACACCTGAAATCTGAAGTGATGATTTCCGTGGGCAGAGATGGGAACTCGAATCACATGACTTGGACTGGCGTCAGACTCAAGTCACAATTTATTGCTTGAGACGACTTGATGCATGAAGAGAATACTTGAGACTTGACTTGGATTCTGGTGACTTGGGACTTGATTTTGACTCATACTTTGATGACTTGAAAAGGTTTCTAAAGTCTTAACAAAAGAGCTCTGTGTTTGTGTAAATGACTAAATTCTCTTTTCTGAATTTGTATGGAATGATGGAATTTATTGAAGTTGATTATAGAAATCAAACTCATGAAGCACTTACCATGTTTTTATCCAATTAAAACCACTAAATTATTTTACCGTCCAGATGACTGACAATTGTTAATACTAATGCTTACAATATTAATTCTAAAAACAAGTACTCTCGAGCTTCCTCAGTCGTGTCAGTTGCATAGTAGCCTACAGTATAACTACTTAAGACAACGCGACGTTGGATTTTGTGGAAGCGTCTCTGCCGGGAATCGAACTCTCGTCTCCCGCTTGAGAGTCTGCAGTCTAACTACCTGCGGGCCATGTGACCCATAAAGTGGTGAACAGCCCAACAGACCGACGGACCGACCGACAATACCATCCATAGAGCCCCTGCTGTCGCGAGGCTAAACATCTTTATTCCTCTAAAATGCATCTCTGAAAGCACTCCTGACCACGTGGTGTGTTACGAATGGTCAGCTGACTGAGCCGGGGGAGGAAGAGGAAGAAAGATGGAAGGGAACAGAGACGAAGCAGAAAAATGTATAAATATAGCATCCAAAGCCCTCGAAGCTGGAGATAAAGAGAAGGCGGTGAAGTTTCTCAATAAAGCCGAGAAGCTCTATCCAACTGACAGAGCCAAAGGTAACGATATTTTTTAGTTGACTTGGCTGTCCGACCAGTCAGGGCTAACTTGAGACTGGCGAAGAATAGCCCCGTACTGTAAATTACCAGTTGCTAGCAAGTAGCTAATGTTAAATAGTTAACGGTTGTCGCGGTTTAACGCAACCTAGCTGTCAACTGTATATACCTTGCATACATAACAGTAACAAGTAACAGTAACACATGCTGGTACGTTAGTATATAATTAACCATAACATAAAGTAAATAGTAGCGTTTATAACAACACAATCACGTTCAAATAATAGGCCTACGTTAGCTAGCCAGTGTTAGCTACGGGCTCTGGCGCAGAGGACCTGTGCGAATCAATGTTAGCCTGTAATGCTAACTGCTAGCTATCTGGGAAGCTCTGTAGCGCTCATGTCATCAAGGGGAGCCAGCTAACGTTATCTATGCAACTAACTATATCGTTTTATATCCAGCCCACTCTCACTAGGCCACCATCAAGCCATCAGTCAGTATCTCACTCTCTGTAACGTCAAACCTAATGTTAGCCGAAGGCCCAGGTCCTAACGAGTATTTAACTAAGTTATACATTCACTCTTGAGGAAATATAACGTAGGCGTTCATTTCGCCTATTGTGTAGTTTGGCTGCATAAGGGGATTTGTGGGGAACGGGTGAGTAGGGATTTCAGCTAGGGCAGAGGAGGTAAGTGGAGCATGGGAAGGGATGTACGGCGAGGTAAACAGGCTTGCCAGGCCACAGCCCACCGACAATCCCTTAATTGAATGATTGACCTAGAGCCTACAGGTTGAAGTATAGCATTAGTGTAGGCTAATCCAGGGCCCACTACTGTTTGAGAGAAGAGCGTAGACGGGTGTAGTGAGGATAGGATTGACTGGGACTGTTACTTTCATATGGTTTGTAATGTTTTGAATTGTAGTGCATAAAGGGCTTTGCAATAATATTTTTTCTAGTAATGGATTAGTGGTAAAGACAAACGTGTGCACTGTACAGATGACCGGTTGTAGCTACTCGGTTGTAAATTTGTAACTCCTTACCTCCTCTGGAATGGAAATGACTTGAAACAGAATGTACTGAAAAGTTCAGCCAGGTCTTTGGATAGATCACTAATAGATCACTTATGCTATCAGACATATTGACAGTGATTCCAGTAGGTTATCAAAGCATGGTTGGAGCTTGACAAGTAAACATGGGGTTAGCTAGTGACAAGAGAGGAAAAGACAAATTGCTGTAACAGAAATATGTTAGACACATCAGTATTAATAAAAGCATATAACGTTTAATAGAAGTTCCCCTTTCAGACCCTTAGGAGGTAACACTTGTAGGGTGTAAATCCACAACCTCACAACCACCACCCTTAGGTGGTAGACTGACAATTGATTGATTGATGGTTGATGTGAGTTTGTTCATTGTTGACCCTCTTGTGTATTCCTGTTTATACCTCATTGTATATAACCTAATGGACTAACTGTCAGTGTGTCTGATGACCTGTGAGCAGCTTGAGAAAATGAGATGGTCTCCCATTGTTTAGAGTGTCATACCTGTGGAAGGTCAAAAGACTGTAACATTGTACAGTATATCTCCTTATTAAATGTTTAATTGCAAGTAAGTAGATATTGTTTTCCCACATATTGTAGACTACCCGGTCTTCTCCTGCAGTATGCACTTGACATCAGCAATACTCAGGTGTGCAAAGGACATACTGTCTTAATGTTGTGCACTGTGCTTTTAGTTGCATGTATCAACAAGCACATTCCAACAGTAGAAAAAAAATCCTATCACACAGTATACTGCTTTGGTAGACCAGAACCTGAGGTTTAGATAAATAATCTCTATTATTGTATTGAAAAGGTCATTGTCCTTATCTGTCAATGCTCTGCAGGTATAGTAAAACTATGTGATATTTCATTGTATGCTTTTGTGTCTACATGACATGGAACAGTGCTAGACATAACCAAAAGCAGGTCAGTGGGCAGTCCATTCACTTTTTAGTAGTTTTGTACTTTAGTAGACAATGACAAAGAAGTTAAGGAGACAGAGTAAGGTAGACAAGGGGGAGAAAGCACTTGCTGGGTTCATTTCTAGGCCAGTGAGGGCACATGTGATTCCAGAGGTGGGGAACTTGATCACGACTATATCCAGGTACCCAGAATGTGTTTTTACGGCCAGTTAAATCCACTGTGGGATTTGCAGATGCAAAACAATCACGCATATAAGATTCCACCATAACTTACAAAACTTGGATCAAAACGAACTCAAGATCCATCTTGTCACTGTTCTCAAAAATGGAAATGTAACCTAGAACTGCAAAGTACATTTTGAATCACTCTCCCACATTTTTAGAGATCTTTTTTATCCTCAGTCCAGTGACTTTAATTTTATTATTATTTTTTTTTTAACAAAATGTTACTCCCAGGTCTTGCTTAGAGGTTGGCTATATAATTGGGTAGCCCATAGAAGACCTGAAAGCAGTACAAAACTGTTCCTCTGTAAAACAACAGGGGTTACAAGTACCAATTTCAGGATTGGCAGATTCGATTCTATACTGGGGGAAAAAATAAAAACAGCAGTGTATTTTTACTTGCACAGTCATTCAGGTGAATTTGTTACTGGTATCCTTTTTAAGAATTCCTGGCTCCAGTGTCATTGGATGAAGCCTAAAATGAACCACTACTGTAGACTTGGCCTACACAGAAACACAGCTCTCTCACTTTTTGAAAATAACTGAATTTCCGCAGCAGCTGGGTGTTATGTCTAAGAATCAGGTAGATCATTTGCAGAGCATTACTTGCTCTTAACATTTTCCCCTCTTGATATTGTATAAGCCTACCACTACTTTCAAACATGCAACCCATTGCAAAGTTAAGTTGGAAAATGGTGGCAGACATACAACTGACAGCTGAGTAAATAACAAGAAAATATGGGGAAAAAATTGAGACCTTTGGGGCGTCCTGGTGGCATGTAACCACAACATCCTGGGTTAGAATCCAGCCTAGGACTGTTTTTTGAATGTCATCTTCCCCTCTCTATCCATCTTTCCTGTTTCTGTTGACTAGCCAATAACACAGCAAAAAATAATCTCAAAAAGCGGGAGACCTTTGCTACTGTGGTCTACATCAGTACTCGGTGCATTGTTGATTGGCCACACTGAGTCGCAAGAGCCTGCAGAAATGGGCAACTAATGTGGATTACAAGAAGGAAACAATTGCCATCAATATTGTTCAAAGGGAGGAAAAAATCTATACAGTAATGCAAAATTGGTCAATGCACGTGAAGTTACACTAGGTAAGATTTTCTTGTAAAAGATTTGGCCTGTTTGTCCAAATGAAATTCGATTGTCAGGTATGGACACCTCTCTGCCCATAGGAAGTGAGGAATTTACACTTACACGCAAAATATTAAACTCGCTCTTAAACAGCAGTGAGTGAGCAGTCCAAAGTCACCAAGAGTCACCAATGTTCAATCTTTTGCCTCTCTTGTCCCTCTGGTATCCTTTGGTATCCTGCCATGTTTACCAACCAGCCAGGTTGGTAAACATGAGCATGCTGTGTGTCGTTTACTGACACCGCATCACATGATTTCTGGTATTGAAGTTCAAATTTTTCAAACGGTTACCTCTCGCTGCTATCTGGAACCACCAATATTCAAAGTTGCCTAGTGCAGCTTTAATCTTAAAGGCATGGGAAAGTTCACATCGTAGTCTAGTGGTTAGAGATGCAGGTTTGTGACAGGAAGGGGACTGGGTTGAATCGCTGAGCCCTGGACAAAATGCCCTTAACACCCAACTGTTCCAGTAGAGCTGCTTAAAACTGTGTTTGTTCTGGGCAGCTCCTAGGTGTTAATATATGTAACTTTATGAATATGAAGCAGGGCTTTGCTGGAAAAGAGCATGTATGCTGAGTCAGCCTTCTTTGCATAAATAAAGGCTTGAAAGAAATTGGTCTCTATAAAAAGATCCCCCACCAAAGTGGCTGGTAGCATCAAAGGGCACTTGCCACTGTAAATTTGTGCCTATATTTGGCAGGAGACAGGTGTTATCTTCCCACCCTGGTCAAGACACCAATGTATATTCTGTGTGTAGTTCAAGGTAGTATTAGGCTAAGTTGAGTACCCAGTGGCAGGTTATTAGTCGGCTTACATATTGCACTCATGTTAACAATGGAGTGTTTATGGATAAGCTCTTGTTTATCTATACGGCTCACACTGCAGCCATTCCTACGTTCACTTTGGAGGTCCATTACAGCCTGGACACTTGCAAGACACAAAAGTAATGATTTGTCATTGCGTCTCCCATTTGTCTTATTACAAAGCACATTAAAAACTTATACACATCAGCCTAGTCTTGAACATTCCTCATCATGCCACATTGATTCTCTTTTCCTCCCTCTTCCAGTCTTGTTGGATGCGTTGACAAAGAATGGGAGCTCAGCAGGGAATGGTGCGTATTGCAGGAGACCGACAGACGGCTCAGAAAGGACCGGTGCCCAGCCAGAAAGGGAAAGTCAAGACTCTGGAGGAGGGGAGTCTAAGGGCTTCAACAAAGAGCAGGTTGAAGGTGTGCAGAGGTGAGAATTGCAGTCCCTCCTTCCATGCTCTTGTTTTTCTTCACTTCTGTCTGATATTTGTACTTTAGAAGGTCTTTCACTCTATTGGCCTCCCCCTTCCCCGTCTGGCAGTTGGTACTGTCCTCTGTCCCACTTCAGCTGGTCATTCTGGTGCTCTCCTACAATGGAGATTAGGGCCAGTTTCAACCCCCAGTTTAGCTGGTGAGTTTCATGCTACCTCAGTGCATTTCAAAGAAATTGCATGTGGGTGGTGGACACATATTTTGCCAAATTACATGAAAGCTTTTCCTGTTGTACCTGTGCAAATTAATTACATGATGAGTTTCGCCATTAAACCTTCTTGAAATCATGTAGGATATTACCATCTAGGTTTTTGTCTGGTGTCACAACCATAAATACACAATGAGCCTACTGTTTTTCAGTCAAAACAGTCACTCACTTTTTGATTCCATGATTCTAACTTCACTTGTTATCCCTAAATCTGCTTCAGTCTTTGACCTAAAGATCCCATTTCTGCCTTTGTACTGATAGCCTTGTCTTCACTGCTCCCCTCAATTTTTCCGATGGATTACTATGGAACAAAGACCTATGTCCGGGTGGCCAACATGGCCTGGGATATGGGGATTTCAGGTTTTCAGACTCTCTCTGGCGCCCTATCAGAGTCACTGACAAACTCATACAAGCAACTCAGTCAGACTTTAGTAGCCACTTGAAACAACTGAATTTCCTGTGATAGCAGAACTGTTTCTGTCGTTCATGTTTAAGCCTTTCATCTGTGGCTCAATGAGGACACTGCAGTCTCTGCAGTGTTCTGCACACACTGCTATCGCTATGGGAACCTCTCAGGCTAGGCTTCTTGCTCATGAGGGGAGGGAGAGAGAGACAGACATGGGGTGTGTGAATTGGAAAGGAGAGATAAATAATACAACCTCCAATTTTAGACTACAACATATGCCTAAAGATAGAAAGTCAGTCAGATGGTGCTTGTTACCTAGCCTATACCCTCAATCAGAAGTTTCTTTATCGTAGAAAAGGTAGAAAACCGCAGGTGGGGAATAGAGTTCATCCTTAAGAAAAGACTGCTGCTGCACTTCATGCAACCCACACAGTGTATTGCAGTTGAACTAAGGGAGTTAGTTTGCCCCCTGGTGGTTTAGATACCAAATCCTTTGGGGAAGCTCCAGTGGGTTAAAAATATATAGCAACATGTCTTAATAAAGATCAAGATTACTTGTATACTGTGTTCTCTTAGTAACAAGTCTCACACTGAAAAAGCATCCCATGTGACCTCATCAGAAACTCTTATGCCCGCCATAATTCCCTGACAGGCTTACATAACATTACAAGTCATTCAAATTAAGCCCACTTCTCCCTGACGTTGCACAAGCAGTGGTGGT
The DNA here is from genome assembly GCF_048128805.1 of Centroberyx gerrardi. Classification (NCBI taxonomy): domain Eukaryota; kingdom Metazoa; phylum Chordata; class Actinopteri; order Beryciformes; family Berycidae; genus Centroberyx; species Centroberyx gerrardi. The sequence continues at coordinate 12,557,555 of NC_135999.1, read as the reverse complement.
CTCGTGAAACACTTGGAATTGGGGCTATAGAAACACACCTAGTCCCACACATAGTAACATTTAATTCAATACAGCCACACATAAACATTTAATCTGCATCAATTCAATGCAACTTTCCTAGTTACCTTTTGTTTATCTTTCATGCTACTCATTTTATATTAGAATATACTGACTCCTGTACTGCCAGACAGGAGACAAGTGTGCAAAACTTGCAATGCAAGTTTTTGACTAGTTATATCACAGGCTTACCTGTATGAGGTTATGCCCCCGACATGGCTAATTACTTTTCCTAATACTTAGTTTCATCCATGTGAATATATAAACTTGCATCTAACATCATGTGTAACAACTGTTTGTTTTTTCTCTCTGTGTGTGTCTTTTGCTGCTGTTTTTTTTTCTGTACACCACTATTGTTTTTGTCTTATGTCTTGTGAAGGGAAAATTGGCGCGCACAAAAAAGTGTAACAGCTGTTGCTTCGGGCGGGTAAACAACAAGGGATGGAAAGCCATCAGCATAAGTGGTGACCAGGAGCTAGCCACTGCGGGATGAAAGGCTGGGTATTAGGCTGGAAAATTGTTTCATTTAGTCAATTTTGCATGAACCATGCAGACAGCTTAAATTTCACTCAAAGCTGTTTTGCAAAGGCCAGAACTGCCAACATTGTCATTTTCAATGACCGTATTTAAATCCACCTGTTCTGGGGGTTCAAAAGGTGGCAGCCAAAGGGCATGCAGCACAATGGGCAAATTCCAGGAAGAAGGCCGCAGTTTTGATATAGAGAGTTTGTGACCTGCCTTTCTGCTGCTCCCTGGCCAGAGTGGGAGAGCCCATGAAAGAGAACTGCTAACTTGTGGATAGTTACAAAATAGACCTATTACACATGAGCACAATATTTATCACAATATTTTTTTCAGAATAAAGCGGTGTAAGGACTACTATGAAGTGCTGGGTATCAGTAAAGAAGCCAATGAGGATGAACTGAAGAAAGCCTACAGGAAACTAGCGCTCAAGTTCCATCCGGACAAAAACCATGCGCCTGGAGCAACAGAGGCCTTTAAAAGTAAATATGCTCATTTACAATATGTAATTGACCTGTTGCGAAGCAATGCTAAATGTGATATTGATGTAAAATATGTCGACTCATTGACTTTGTGTGACTTGACATGTAGATCTAACCCCTGACTCACAGATGTTGATGCCATAAAAAGAAGCCTACATTGTTGATGTGCCTGCTATTGTGAACGTTAATCAGGGCTCCCACACTCCTGGAAAAGTCTTGTATTTGTGAAGTAAATTTTTTTTTCTTGAATACTGTCACAAAAGACTGGATCCAAAACACTCTAGACCTCACTGTTGGAGGAAAATAGTGTTGGTTGCTGACTGGTTTTTATTGACATAGTAAAAATAATGTTATAATCCTTGATTTTAAAGTGAAAAACAAACTAATGCTTAAAGTTAGTGTAGTTGATGGTTGACAGATTTTCTTTTAAATTCAGTGTCATTCAAATTTAGTCATGGAAATTTGAAAAGGGGTCATGGAGAAGTCATGGAAAGGTTTTGGAATTTCATCAGTGAAAAGGTGTGGGAACCCTGTTTAATGGTTGTTTGAATTAGTTTTTACCATTTCACAGGAATTACCACTGATTATGTTATTAAGACACAGCTGCACAATATCACACACTTTAGTATATATTTTTAATTTATTCAGATAACTGGAAACCAGAGATGGAGGCAGTAATGCTGGGGTCACACTAGAAAGATCTAGCGGGTTTCAAAACTTGGTCAGCAGAAGAACACCTGTGGCTCCAGAGTCAAGGAACCTGAGCACCAGACTATCTGGGCGTGGCATTTTAACATTTGAGTTTGGAATGATTTACCTCCATTACCCTTTTTCTGCCTATCTTGGACACCTCATCTCTGTCTTCCTCCAGAGATTGGCAACGCGTATGCAGTGCTGAGCAACCCAGACAAAAGAAGGCAGTATGACCTGACGGGAGGGGAGGAGCCTAGTAGCCCGGGCCACGCACATGGAGGAGGGTTTGACTTCCATAGGGGCTTTGAGGCTGACATCACTCCTGAGGACCTCTTCAACATGTTCTTTGGAGGCGGCTTCCCCTCGTGTAAGCAAGCACTTTATTTATCTGGTTACATCACTCATTGTTTTTCAGTTGAATCAGATTTTTGTTGCGGCTCTGAGCATTTTAATCATTCATGTGATGTCTCAAATACTATCAATTTATTAGTCATTTATCTTGTCTTTTAATTTTGGAACAGTATTTATTATTTATTAATGACTTCAGCACATTGACTTTTCTGGGATATGAAATCATAACCTCGGTCATTAACATTAAATTCAGAATGAAATATACTTGTTTTGTTTTACGGGAGGTACAAGATTTAATGGAATAAACAGTCATTTAGTACAACTGGAAAGCTAAAGGTCTCAGCATTCATGAGCTTAAATATGAACTCAGTCATCAAAGACACTTCAAAGTGACTCTCCTCAGGGTTTAATTTATGACAAAAAGGACCTGGTACCTCTTAGTTGTGTTCTGGTACTTTGCCACGTGTCTAGGCAATGATAAAGGTTAATGAAAGTAGGATGAAAGGATGACTGACAGATCTTTTGTTAGGATGACTGACAGATCTTTTGTTTTCCCTTTCCCCTAAATTTCACACCAGGCCTGCCTATTTTCAACATACTGTAGAGCAAGGTGGACTTGAAATTAGCTGTGAAATTATTTGATTTGCCAATCACATCACGGCAGTGATCAGTGGCTGTCTCATACGCACGAATGAGCAATGTAATGAACATTTAAAGTCAATGGAGTTCATGGTTAATGGCTGGAAAGTGCAGAATATTAAACGCCATGTACACAGAGACAACCGGTAAAACTCCTTTACATTGAAAATCTTGATCTGTATGCTCCTCAATGGGGTTGTATATTGCTTGCTATAATTTTGGCATAAGTGCACACATCCTATAACTTTGTGTCTGACCTCATCACTAACATTGTATTCCTATCCACAGCGAGTGCACACGCCTTCACCAACGGCAGGGCGCGCTATAGCCAGCAGACGGATCAAAGACAAGAGAGGGCAGAAGAGAGGGGAGATGTACGTAGATGGGTTTGGATTTTATAAGTATCTCTTATAAAGAAAAAATGTGTTTAGGGTTTTTATTTGAGTCATTATAATCAAAATACAATCTGAGTAGATGTAAAAATACAGCAGCTACATGTCTTGAGTATACAGTATATTAGGTGCATGTTGTTTAAACTGACGTACTCAATGTGCTTTGTTTGTTTCTAGGGTGGTTTCTCAATGTTTATCCAGCTGATGCCCATCGTGGTCCTGATTCTAGTGTCTATCCTGAGCCAGCTGATGGTGTCCACTCCCCCCTACAGCCTCTACTCTAGACCGTGCGTGTATTTATATGTACACATACACACACATACACACACACAATCACCGTTTGTCCCCAGGGCAGGAAACTAACTTGCTATAGTGGTTGGAAAATCACAAAATTCGGGAAATTTACTCCACTTCCTACCTTGTTTACATTTTTATCAATTGTTGGCAGAAACGGGGCATCCTGCTGGCTCAATAATCCACGTGCCAGGCACTACGTGTGCTTATGGTGTTCTTATGCCATCTAGCTATCTATCCTCTTTTCCACATCTATATTCATTGTACTATCTGGAAAAATTAAACCTATTGAAGGAGGTTGGACTTTCCATGGTCCTTTTTTAAAAAAAAAAACAGGAAAATACAGGCATCAGTATCTTCACATGTCTTGTATCTCCTCCATCCCTCCCAGGTCCACGGGTCAGACCGTGAAACGCCAGACAGAAAACCTGCACGTCGACTACTATGTCACCAGAGATTTCAAATTGGAGTATAAGGGCTCAGCGCTGCAGAAGATTGAGAAGAATGTGGAGGAAGACTACGTGTCTAATGTCAGAAATAACTGCTGGAAAGAGAGACAGACAAGTGAGTAGCCGTGTTCAAAAACCATCCTCACAGAATTAGCTCGCTGAATTCAGTAGCATCTACATTCACTCAACTATTAATTTATACAGAACTGACTTCTTCAGCATGCTAAATTCAGTCTGTACTGAAATGCAAACTCCAGTGCATGTCTAGTGTTACATGGTGGTTTTATTTTTTTTAATGGTTATTTTATCATCAAGCCGTTTTCAAATTGGTTATACTGAAAAAGCTTCTTGCAGACACGTCACATTTTTGCAGCTATTTCATACTTTAAAATGTGAATTCGTTTAGCTTGCTAAGATGTGTGTTCCTTGATTTGTGACTTCGGTAAATGAATCCTCTTTAGTGATATGTGCTACCCACTATCCTGTCTAAAACACTGTGTTTGATTGGACCTTTGTTGTTTTATTGCTCACACTTGCCTCTCTGCCCATCTCACCCAGAAACAGACCTGCTGTATGCTGCCAAGGTGTACAGGGACGACCGTATGCGTAAGAAGGCAGAACTCATGACCATGGATAACTGCAGGGAGCTGGACAGACTAAATGACCTATTCAGAGGCGGATGAGCTGGACGCTTTTAGATCATATAAATATATATGAATAGATATATGTATGTACATGTTTTTTTAAGGAAAAATCTTCGAGCTAGGAGCAAAAAATGACTAAAATACTTTAGCCTTACTGTGGAAGTTTTAAGTTATCCCTCTCCCCACATTCCCCTGCTTCCCTCTCCCTCCTCACTCCAGCCTCGCCCCAGGAATCGCCTTGTTGCATCTCAATGAACCAATCTACCTATACTGTAGAAAGCCCCACCCCTCTTCTTTTTTACTCTGCTTTTCTTGTGCTTTCCTGGAAACGAGAAGGAAAAGGACACTTGATTGTAAAGCGATATGCTCTGATCGCTTCAAGTAGGGAGACACCAAGAGGCATTCTGCACAAGCAAGTCACAATCTTTAGATTAACTAACAGCATCAGCATCACCTGCTTGACATAAAAATATGATGGAGACTTTGTAGGTTCATCTGGAGATGCTGTCCTCCACCCAGATCCATAGCAGTTCTTAGAGAGAACACAGAAAAACCCCGCCGAATGCTTCCTAGCTACCTGCTCACCTCCAAGTGTGGATGGAGTTCCATGGACCATGAACAGTTACCTGTGGTTTTGCTACTAGAGAACACTTTATGTTGTCCACTCCGAAATGTGAAGTTATTGGGACTTATCATGGAAGGACATCGAAACTGTTATTATTCATGAATTGTTGTACATTTTCATTTTTGAATGTTTGAAGTTTATGGCGTTATTTAAGTAACTAGGAAAAACAAAGTTTTTTCTTTAATGCTCGACTAATCATTTGAATAAAGTAAAAGTTATTACCATAGACTGAATGAATGTGTCTCACTGAATCAGATATTAATTCACGTCCCTAGATCTACCAGAACTGTTTTTATTGTGGCTACTGCCTGCTTGATTCAGGTTTGCCTCCTATGTCTAGTCAAGTAGTTGCAGCATTGTATTAAATAAAGCTCAACTGGGCCAATACATTTCTATGAAAAAAATGGAATTGGGATAGTATGAGTGCTATCAACTGATGAGGAAATCTGTGTTAGGTTATCCAGATGAGCTGTGGGACAATGTGTTAAATAATTAGGTGAGTCTTATGCTACTTAAACCTTCCAGAGGATCAAAGTTATAACCATTTCACTGTTTAAATGCCTTGTATATGTGTTTTTATAAAGGCGTTAAAACTGATAAGCATAATGTCACAAAACATACGCAAGAGGCAGGACCACGTCTACTTCTTATTGACATCATCTTCATTGGTCAATCACTGGTCACGTGACTACACTAAACCCGGAAAAGAAATTTACAGCTGCGGCAGGTCGGTCTCTCTGGAAGTGAATTGATTATAGAAGAAAAGGAAACTGAAGTTTGAAATGGTATCAAGCCGACTCTTTGAGGAATAAGTCAAGCTAAGCTATTCAACTTGACCTATGTGCCAGGAAACGCTGATTTCTGGCTCTTGCGTCAACTGGACTATGCACTACCACAGCTACATCTCTGTTTTTCTCTTTGGTTTGTACTTCTGTGGATGTATCCCACATGTGTCTTGCTGCAGAAAAGAGCCAGAAACTCCAGACTGGCGAATGACTTTGAAAACCATTCGTAACGGAATACACAAGATTGACACATACCTAAATGCTGCATTGGACTTGATTGGCGGCGATGATGGGCTGTGTCATTATAAATGCAGTGATGGTAAGCTCGCTTTCTTACAGGGTTAGACAAATGCACAGACAAATGGTGACACTTAAAGGGGAGTATCGATGAGTTTGAGTATAGTTTTTGTGAACAAGAAAACTCTTCCAAAGCTAGAAGCCCAGACCTTTAGCCTGGCTAAGTATACTGGGAGACTGACTTTGTGGACTTACTCAATGTGGTGTTTATAAAGGTTTTGAGCCATTAGACACACTCGTATCTCCAGTGGAGTGGCAGAGTAAACCATTAATCAGATACACTGGTTTCCTTCTACTGTTGGTTATCTCAGAAAGCAAGATAACTGAGGGTAGGAGGATTCACAGAACATCTTTACCTTTGCTCCTTTCTCGTAGGTTATAAGCCAGCGCCTCGCCCTGGTTACAAGCCTCCCCCACCCAATGGATGTGGGTCTCCGCTGTTTGGATTTCAGGTAGCTAGTCCGTGAACGTTTACGAAGTTAAGAGTTTTGTCTCTGCCAACCAAAGAAGGCCACCATTTGATTCACGACGTACACAGCAAACCAAAAACGCACAACTCCTGTACAATATTATTTGTCTTCAGTTTGACATAGGTATCCCGTCCATGACCAAGTGCTGTAACCAACATGACCGTTGCTATGACACCTGCGGTCGCGAGAAGCACGACTGCGACGACCAGTTCCAAGACTGCCTCGAGACCATCTGCAGGAACGTGCAAAGGACTCTGGGATTGGCACATAGTGTCCAAGGTAAGAGGCTGAGGCACAGTGTGGGATGAGATGGGGTTTCATCCTCTGCCAGCCCCAGGTGACAGTCTGCTGATGCTGATAGTAGACTGTTACGGAAGAGAGCATTGCTTTGCAGTGAATATAGAAGGCTACAAGATCTTTTGTCATAGCTTTAGAAACCTTTTCAAGTCATCAAAGTACAAATCAAGTCACCAGAACCCAAGTCAAGTTTCAGGTATTATCTTCGTGTATCAAGTCTTGTCTCAAGCAATTAAAACTGTGACTCGTCCAAGTAATGTGACTCGTGTCCCCACCCCTTCTCTTGGTCATTTGCTACAACTCTTTGCCACTGGTACAGTTGTAATAAATACTAATAAACCTGGGATATTTAGTCTTGCTTTTACTTGCTGCTGAGTTCAGCAGTATAACTGAGGGAATATTTCTATAACTACAAGGAATGCATATACAGCTATGCTAATTACCAGGGGAGCTGCACAAAATGTTGCTGAGTGCATGCTTTGTTTTTTATTGGTTTTTGCTTGCTCTGGTAGCTTGTGCTTATCTTGGTAGTGAGGAAAATAGAATATCTTGTGTTTGCATTACGCATTTAGCAATTAAACTGAGTCTCTTATCCAGAGCGACTTACAATGAAGGCAGCAGTAGAATGAATATACATTCCTAGATCACCAAAATAACAAGCAAATAATAGTAAGGAGTGCAAGGGTCAGGGCCTTATGTTTGGATGACCATAGAATATGTGCTTACAAAAGAGATGCGAGCTAAGGAGAGAGATGGATGGGATTTTTTTTAGAGCAATTAAGAGTGAGTAGAAGCAAGGGGATATGATTTGGTGGGGAGAAGGTGACGGTACTTTTGAAAAGATGGCAGAAGATGGGGAGTGGTGGGTTGGTCCGTTCCACTCTCTCAGAGCCAGGAGGGAGAAGAGTCGAGACAGGATGAAGTAATGGTTAGGCCGGCAAAGGAAAGGAAAGGAGTTTGAATTCAACTGCCACTGGAGGGAGTATAGGAGGCGAGTGACATGGGACACTTTGGGGGCTGAGGACAGGGAGGACTGCAGCGTTCTGGAGGAGTTGAAGGGGTTGAAGTGTGTGTTTCAGCTGGCGGGCTAGAAAGGAGTTGGATTAGTCTAGACTAGAGATGACTAAAGCTTGAACATGGAGTTGGGCTGAGTCCCTGGTGAGGAAGGGTGTAATTTGACAAAAATCATAGCGTACAAACCTGCAGCATCCTGTTCTGGCTGCTGTGTTAATTTTATTACAACAGTCACAGTGGTAATGAGTTGTAACAGGTGACCAACAATGGGAAAAGCAAATTAGAGATATAGAGAACCGTGAAAGCTATAGGGAACTAGCATAAAGAAATAGACCACAGTATTCAATGGAAAATAGCTCTCGTTTGTGATGTCTATTATCAGTCAGTATCCGCACACCAAAAACAGTAATTTCCAAACTGATAAATGAGATTCTGATCATTCAGACTGAGATTTCGATTGTATAATCCCATCCTCCCTTTAATCAAACTGAAATGTTGTTTCTCAAGGCAGAGATTAAGGTTGACTTTAATTTTGTTTTGAAGTTCTTTTGCATTGTATACTTGTGCAGCTAAGTGAGTTACCTCATGTCTTTTGGCCTAACAACATGCTGTAACATTATTTGTCCAACAGATGGCAATATAGAAGTGTATTTAAAAACTGCAAATCTGTATACTGTATATTATATATGTATTTAAAATACTTAAATTACTTTTTTAGAATATGTAAGACTAAATGAAATGGAGATTCCAATATTTTGATTTCCATAAGTTTTGAGATGCAGTCCTGTTTTGACTGTTCCTATGGACATGTGTCACATGACTTGCTTGATGCATGTGCCAGCTGGGTGACTACATGAGTCAAAATTAGTTGTACTCAAAAGCAACTAAAAAGAAACCGAAAGAGAGTAAACAGTGACTTGCGAACTATAAAATCCAAGGAAAAGTAGTTTAACAATATACTTAAAAACAACTACAATGAAACAACCAGTAACACACCAGTAACTTGTAATTTATTTGGATACATTTAATGGTCATGTATTTGTATTTTGTATCTAGACACACATTACTGTATTTTTGCCCGTCTCTGGCTGTGTGTTTGCTCATGTTCTCCCTCTGTCTCTGCAGCTTGTGAGTCAGCGGTGACTCTGCTGTTCGACGCTGTGATGCACTTGGGGTGTAAGCCCTACCTGGACAGCCAGCGGGAGTCCTGTATGTGTCAGTATGAAGACAAGAGGGAGCTGTGAATGGACTACATGGAAGACACTGCACATCAAACTGACAAAATGGCACTAACCACAGACTTTCTTAGATCAGGTTTTCTCAGGGACAGAGCTTCGGTGGCCTACACTGGTGTGTTGTTGCTTGCCTCCCTTTAATGAGGTTTGTAAAGCACAGAGACACGTCTGTTAAGTGAATGTGGGATTACCTTAGTTTTTAGAGTGGACAGTTAATAGCTCTCCTATGCAGTAATTATTTATGTTTTGCTGATATTTGTTCCTTATCTGTGTCAGCCCTGTGATGGACTGGCAACCTGTCCAGGCTTTTTCCCTTGGTTTTGCCCAATGCATGCTGGGATAGATTCCAGCCCCCGTGACCCTGGAAAATGAATTAATAAATATTTGTTTCAACCATTTCTTATGCATTCCTTACTTTTTGTTTATTAAAATAATATATATATATATATATATATATATATATATATATATATATATAATAAACTGTATTTATAGAGCACCGTTCAAAACAAAATGCTTTAACAAGGATAAAAAATGATGTCATTTTGTAGATATTTCTTAACTGATGAAAACAAGATTGAACAACTGGTTGGACTTGCTACAGAGCAGAATCATGACTCCCAGATTTCTGGCAGTTGGTTTTGGCCCGGCAGCCAATATCAAACCTGCTGGAACTGGCTAAAATTCAACAGAACGCCAAGGTTCTGCTGAATTTTAAGAGAAGCGCATCTCTGGGGACAAAAATAAGAACCTCAGATTTGTCCTCATTAAATTGGAGAATGTTTTGAGACATTCAGCATGTGATGTCTGACACACATTTTTTAAGAATATCAAGGCTATTGATGTCATTGGGTTTTACAGGCAAATACAGCTGTGTCTCATCCACATAACAATGAAAAGAGATATTTTGTCTCCTTCAATATCTAGGCTACTGTGAAATATCTACTGTAGGCAACACTGGTGTATATTTGACTGACAAGTCTATGACAACATTGGGCAAACTTGTATTAAATGGAGAGAAATAAAGAAATATGCTCCCAAAATGGGGTCTGGGGACCACCAGGGGTCCTTCAGTGGGTTCCAGCGGGTCCCCCAGCCAAATGAGGAAGAATATAATTTTACTATAATTTTATTTCAAGTTAATTCTGTGAGAGAAGATTGTTAGAGTAAGTGTTTGGACCAGAGGTTTAGCTCTCCCCACAGGTGTCTCCATCTACAGTTGTCAGTCTGTACCAAATCAGGTGTAACAGCTAAAATCTCTTCAGGAGAAGTTCCTGGGATAAACTCTTACCAAAGTAACCTAATGTGTATCTATTTAGTGAGACTTAACATGTGAAAAAGTTTAGGAACCCCCTACTGTAACACACACCCCACTTTTTGTTGTATACTGTTGCAATGTGGCAAATACGGAAGTGCTGGGTATCGACCGTTGACAGACTGACGTAACTACCAATTGTGTTCTCCCTTTGTCAAGTGCAACCAATTAGATTGCGGGGGAGGGGCGACTCCTGGCTCGTCGGTGTCGGCTTGACAAAGCAAATTCATTAGTTGTCAGTTCGGTCGGAGGAAGGCTAGTCCACCTTACAAACATGTCTAATGCGGGAAAGGAAGGCTATGGAGGTAACAATTTTACATTTCCTCTGGTTTCTATGAGAAGTTGTCATATAAATCGTGGACTATTGCTCATGTCAGTTTACCTGTCTGTCGGACAGCCAGTCACGAATTGAATGCAATTGGTTTTGATTTTCGATGTAGCCTCAGCCTCATTTAAGCTGTTTACTATTGTCTTATTACCATGCTGTCTTTACTTAGATTTTCAGAGGTTTCAGTCAGCTGAAAGCACAGAGTGTCTTCTTCATTGAGGCTAGCACAACATGTGAGAGATGTTGTTTCCATAGGCCTAATTTGCTCTTTCTTCTGCATTGCCAGGAAGTGTTGCTAAAGACAGCAAAACAACAACAGACAGGGCAGGTGAGTGCTTCACATTACAGATAAAGGTGTACATACTATTATAAACACGTTTGATGATTTCAAAAGGTAGAATGGAGGTTTTTTTCTTACACTGAAGCAAAAGTGAAACATTGAGACACAGCAGTAATAAAACGATTGTGAATTCAAAGTACAGTAGCTCAGACATGGTAAATATGTTAATAATAAACTAAGGAGTCATAAATTCCCCCCTTGAATAAGTAAACATCCTCCTATGTACCACAGGCCCTCTGAAAAAGGGCCGCACCTTGAAGTAACAAACATAATAACCTTGCCACACTTTCCTAGCCTGGTTCAGTTTCCCTCATCGTTTCTGTTGCTGCTGAAACCCTACACCTCAAACCTGCTGCTTTTGCACAAGAAAGGCTTATCCAGCTATCTGTCGGGCGTGGCGTTGAGTTGTCACTTTTGCCCTCGGTTCTTTTAGCAGCCTTTGGCATCTTTCTCCACCTGTCACCCAGCTATTGAAGGCCATGAGGACTCTGTGCTTGTGGAACAATGGCTGCTTGACCCCACACCAGTGTGGGAGCAATTCACACACCTGTAGTTGCATGGCTTAACAATGGCCTAAAAAGCTCAATCCCCTATGTATTTCTGGCTATTTCAATTGGATGTGCTGAGTGTTGCGATATTAAAAAAAAAAGACAAATGGATGAAAAGCCATTTAAGATTCTTTCATCCAATACCGTTTAATAACTGTATTACACATTGTCAAGTGGGTTGTTATTAATTTATGTGTTGTATTCTGTAGAACGTGGTGAGAACCTAACAGAAACCGATGCCATCTTCAGAAGGTAAACATTTATTGCTAATCATCTGTTATTATGTACAATTCAAAACTCATCACATTTAAATGAAGCTGTTTCTTCTTGGTTGTGTGGTAATTGCAACTGGACATTTTCATTTCCTTCTGCTTCCCTACTCTTCCCTAATCTTGTTTGTGGTCTTGTGTTCGTTTTGGTTTCTTTCTGAAGTAGCTCTTTATCCTTGGATCCTGCAGAGGAGTACAAGATGGACAACAAACGGCGAGGCCTGGCAATCATCTTTAACCAGGAGCGCTTCTTCTGGCGCCTGGGGATGAACGACAGGCACGGCACCAATGCCGATCGCTTCAACCTGGAGAGAAGGTAAGACTTCCAACTTAGTCACCGTTTATTACCCAGCTATTGTAGAAAAAAGCAAAACGACGCTATATGTGTCATGGCTGTGTGCTTAAGAACTTGTCTAGACCTGTTCAGTCACTGTGAGTATCTCCTGTTACAATGTTTTGTAGGTTTTGCCTATACTTGTCTATTCTGTCATACAGTATGTCTGTATGTGTGTCACTTATTTTTATCTCTGTCTTAGATTTAAGGAGTTGAACTTCGAGGTGCAGGCCTACGATAACCTGAGACAGGAGGAAGTCTTAAATAAGATCAGTGAAGGTAAACAGATGCAATCTCACCTGTAACACTCAAATGACACAAACAATGAACGCAGTAATTTAATCTCAGTAAATTCATTTTAAATCCTTTTTCACACAGCTTTGCAAACTTGAATATGTATCTGAAAATCTGAGTGCTTACTCAAACTTCTTGTCCGTCAATACAAAATGAACTATGACAGATTCAGTATATGCCCTGCTGTAGTACAATCCACTTTGGCTTGTTCAGCAGTGAGTAACTTAAAAGGAAATACTTGATATCCCACCAGCTGCAGAGGCCAACCATGCGGATGCAGACTGCTTTGTGTGCGTCTTCCTGAGCCACGGTGAGAACGATCACGTTTACACCTATGATGGCAAGATCAGCATCCAGGATATCACCGCCTTGTTCAAAGGAGACAAGTGCAAGAGCCTCGTAGGAAAGCCCAAGATCTTCATACTACAGGTACACAAACAAAAAAACCCCAGTCAGGTTACTCAGACTATGATAAAACGGCTTAAATACATGTTATTTAATCATACCGAATGTGGTTGTTTTGATGACCAGGCATGCCGTGGAGACAAGCACGATGAGCCGGTGACTCCCATGGACGTCGTGGACAGTGAGGTGAAGACAAACGAGGTGGTGGTGGACGCCGGGGTCATCTACACCCTGCCTGCTGGGGCTGACTTCATCATGTGCTACTCGGTGGCTGAAGGTGGGTGACGGCTCTTTGTATAAGTGTCTGTATCTGTTCTGGTGCATTGTAGGTAATCTTACATTTACCCAGTGATATTTTGAGGATGTTCATTCCGTCAACATCTAGATTAATTGTCCATCCCTGTCGTCTGTGTGTTTAAGGTTACTACTCCCACCGGGAGACCATCAACGGGTCCTGGTATATCCAGGATCTGTGTGAGGTGTGGCGGACGTTTGGGAATTCCCTGGAATTCACAGAGTTACTTACGCTGGTCAACAGGAAGGTGTCAATGAGGAGTGTTGGGAACTGCAATGACCGGAGTGCCATTGGGAAGAAGCAGGTACCTTGCTTTGCCTCGATGCTCACCAAGAAACTCTACTTCCGAACAAAAAAGTAATAGTTTCAGTCCTCGTTCATTGAATTTTTATATTTGTGTCAGGTAAAGGGGCCCCGTGACTACATATCATAATGTTAAGATTTGAAAACTGTCCTTACTGGTTTTCTCCATTCCTCAACCGCATGTTGCTCATCAACAGCATATTAGTCACATAAGCATTAGATATTCAGCTATCTAATTGGCTGCCAAACCATTTGCAATTATACCAGTGCAGACAAATACAGCAGTACACATTTTGCACTTTCATTATATGATAATTGTTTTTAAACTGCAGGATAATCATTGGCCACATTCTTTGGTAGCTATTTTTCAAAGCCTTTGTCTCCAAACATTTTGCTTCCTTGTAAAACCTGTTTAACTAATATGGCACCACAGAAATGTTGCCTTACCCTGCAAGGCCGGTGACATAAAAGCACGATGACCAGGTAATAATATTTCAAATGATTTTTTAGTTTGTAATGCAAGTCTCTTACATTACACCAGTGCCTAATAGTCTCATGGGAGAATATCACCTCTTTGTAAGCTAATCTGCACCAATGAACAAATAAGATCTCTCACAACAGACTGTCAAGACACCACACAAGCATGCTGTCTGTCTTCAAGCTCGCTCCATCAAAAAGGGAATTCATGTTTGTGTTTTGTTCTTTGTGATGTAGCGGTTTACAGTACAAAATTTAATAATGCGTATTTGCACCCACAGCAGGAACAAACAACTCCAGTATGGAAATTACCTCAGGGAGGAGGGGTGTCTCTTTCAAACATGTAGGCCTAAACACTGCTAGCTGTGTCACATGATCCATGACTCAGGAAAAGCAAAGTTACCAGCATACACTGTATACTGTATCCTTGTGGTCATACTGTTGTGCCTTAAATAAAATCTGTGACATTTAGTTACCGTTTTACTCTCTATTGAGTAACTTTCTAAAAGCTTCCTCCTCTTTGTAGCACAGAGATATGTTTATGTGATGTTTTTAATCCAACTGCGCTTTGAATTTGCATACAAATTTCCATCCTATTCAAAAACGCAGGATTCATATTGTCCATCTACCAGCAGTGAGTATAATCATGACTCCTTTGAGATTTCCATAACTTGGTAACAATACCACAGAATTGGCAACATAAGGTACTATACATTTTCTAGTTGTAAACTACCAACTGCAAATCAAGTTTCTATTGCTGAGGTGCAGTAACACAAAATGGGGACCAATATGTCAGCTATGCTGACAAAAATGAAACACTGATTAAAAAAAAATGTTAATCTGTGTGCACTGTTAGAGGCATCAGATTGTTTTGAGAGGTTGGGTTTGCACTAGTAACCTTTTACAACTCTCCATTTGGCATTTTGTATTTTGTGTCTTCAAAAGAACTGTGAAAATTGATCGATGATGAGAAATGCTTGGGCTTGAATGATTGAAATGATTAACGATCACTGAAATATTCTGGACTGATGTGCAATAAACTGTTAAGCAGGTTTCCTCTTAGTTCACCATTATTCATGTTTCTTTGTTTATATTTAATAATAGAGAAACAGTGTGCAATTATTCATAATAACACCCAGAACGGCAGCTGCTTGGACTTCCAAAATTAGATGCCAGACAGAAAGAAGATTCAACCAATGTTCAAGAAATGCTCTGAAGTATATTTATTTCAATATTCCTCAATATTCATACTTTTATGAAGGATATGATTGGCTTCATTATCAAGATTGTAAACAAAACACAAAATTATATGGATTCCTAATAAAAGGCACCATTATCACATAAAGTGGAGGAAATGGTATGGAAGTGTTTCTGCTCTGGTGGAGTGGGGACTCTTCATGGCTTGGGCTCATTCATGGCTTTGGCTGGATCTGTTCGAGTGGCAGCTGAAGTTCAGTTGGATTCCTCAGACGTCTCAGGTCCTCTTCCACCTGACACACACACAAAAAAAGCTACTAAGGGACACGCTAACTCATTGGGAATAAATTGAACATTGCCGTAGCTTCTTAGAAAAAGGAATGAATTAAATGTCATATGAAATACATCTATCTACAACCTATTTTGTCTACTATATACCCGTTATTGCTTGAAAATCAAAAGCATTAATAACTTTACATGTGTTATCAGAATCTGAAGTGTTGTAGCTTTCATTTGTGCTATTACAGTTTATTATAGCATTCAAATTGATTGGCTAACAGTAGCTGCCTGTTAGTATGAATGAGAGTGTGGACAAACCAGAAGATATCTGCTCACCTGAGCCTGTTCCTCCTTCAGCTCATTGTATTTTTCCACATTGAAATACTTCTTCCTGGCACCCTTATAAAAGTACTGCAGGAACTGTCTGTCTTGAGCATCTGGGTATACATAATCCTAAAGAAAGGAATACATTTTGATTGCTATTAATCTGGGAAGATGAACGTAAACAACTTCAATCAGGAAATGTGTACAACAGAGGTGAACAGAACTTGCGTGAGCGTCCCTCAGTCTCACCTGCTTGGTGAGGACGAAATAGGCGAAGACTCCGATGCTGGTGGCGTAGGTGATGAAGTAGGTGACGGGCTCCATGACGTCCCAAGAGTAGACCCACCAGGTGAGCCAGGCCAGAGCGCCGCCCTGCACGGACAACAGGGCCATGCCGGCCCACAGAGCCCGGGACGTCTGGAACTGCGCCTTACGGGACAGCTGGGCCTTTGTCTGACAGGAGGACAAGACACAAGGAGGGACAGATTACCGGCCGAGTCGTAAAAGCCCGTCCAACAAAACTAACTGCCAAATGAAATTTCATCTCTCCTTTCAAAATCGTACTAAAAAGAAAGAGAGGTTTACCAGTAGTTTACCAGTATACACACAACAGAGAGCACATGCACAGAGAAAACATCTACTACCTTCTCCAGAGGTGAGAGCTCTTGTTTGAGGCTGTCCAGTCTCTCCAGCAGCTGCCTCTCCTTCAGCAGGTGGTGGTCAGGCAGGTGGAGCGCGGTGTGGAGCAGGTGCACGATGTGCTTCATGTCCTCCAGACCCATGGCGTGCTCACTTGACGTACACACTGCAACGGAGGAGGACAGCAAGTTGCGAGGAGAGGGACAGCAGGAGAATGAAGAGAAGAGGATATGACAGCAGGAGAATTAAGAGAAGAGCGAGATGAAATGCTTGACCACCATGCACTGATAATCTTATCAGTGCGTAGTGTAATTGAGAAGCATACAAAAAAGGGTAATTAGGTGATTGGACAGAAAGGCATTTGTACCTTTTTCTGGAGATTGGACATTATATACAGCATCATTGATGATGAGCTGGAAGTCCTTGTCCAGCAGAGTGTCTATCAGCGTGGTGTTGGCTACACGCTCTCCATCTGTCAGAGCAGGACAGGAGTCCCAAGTCAGTGCTTTTGAGATTATTCAATTCAATCTTTATTGTCCTGGAAAGAAAATTTAGTTTGCCCACAGTTTACAATAAAAACACAATAAACAGAATGAGAACAAAAAACAATAACCATACATAGCATAAAAGCATAATAAAACGCATAACAAGTCGGCACAACATATGCCATACAGACAAACATCAGCTGATAACACCAGAAGAGGGAGTCAATAATTTGATATAGCGCAAATAAAGTTGCTCATCACTGCAAAATACAAAGTTCTTATACAGACATGAGACACGACTTAATTTCATGTGCAAATTAAAAGAAAATTGTACCCCCAAATACTCTTACACTGTTATATATATATGTATTCAACCTGTGATGGTAAATGCATTCCAGGAGTTATTGATTTCCTACATTTCCCAAAATTATTTTCGACAAGAGAGAACGTGCCTGAACTTGTTGCATCCAGCTGGGTTTTACATATAGGTGGAGAGAGCAATAATGAGAGTGATAATAACAGCAGGAGAGCCAGAGTTTCCAGTCAAGAAAAAGCACCCCTTTACTGAAAACGCAACATCTCTTGTGGCTGCAGGCTGCAACACAAAAAGTAAAGGAAATCTGAAGTATGCGTACGACTCAGTGAGCGCATGTGAGCATGTGTCCTACCCTTGGAGAGCACAGAGGCAGTGACTCCGGGGTCTTCTCTCTGCAGATCAGCGATGAGGTCTCCTACACTCATCAGCATGGGCCTGAGGAAGAACAGGCACTTCTCACTTCTGGATGGCAGCGGGACCTCCAGCACCAGACGGCTATATCGGTACTGCAAGGCCAGATCTGCAACACAAACGGGGCGCGCTTGGTTTCAGAGGGCTGCGCTTACAGTTTTATGCCTGATCTCATATGCATACTGTATGTAATGAAGTCAAGCTGACATGTTAAAGAGTAAATCAACACTAAATCAACATCGGGCAGAAAATTGCTGCTGCACTGCTCTCTAAAGGGTTGAAACTTTCGAGCATGTTGCACTTCTGGCCACACCCCAATCAGTGATGTCAAAGCGGGTATTTTGCCTTGGAAAATACCTGCAAAACGTGAGCTGATGGAAAGCACCTCGTTTGACATCACTGACTGGGGTGTGGCCAGAAGTGCAACATGCTTGAAAGTTTCAGCCCATGGAGAGCAGTGCAGCAGCATGTGATTTAGTTTTGATTTAGTGTCTAAATTTGTTTTTACTCAGTGGGGGCGAATGTAAATTCTCAAATAAGGGCAGTCATGTAAATCAAAGTGGTTTTATTGGCATGTAGGTGTAGTGACAGTATGTTACCATTGGAGGGTATGAGTGTACTGTAGAAAAGAGGTTGATGATGCGCCAGTAGAGGCCGCCTCTGTTGGTGAACCTGAGAGAGAGAGAGAGAGAGAGAGAGAGAGAGAGAGAGAGAGAGAGAGAGAGAAGAAAGAAATAGAGTGAGAGAGAGAGAGAGAGAGAGTGTGTTAACTTATCAGCTTACTCAGTTTTTTTTCTTTATGCTCAAAACTACATCCCTCCCTTGGTAAACTATCATGTTTGCAGATACTGGAGGGTAAACAGCACCAGAGAATCCTACTGCAAAAAGGTTCACTCAGCAAATAGTCTGCAAACAGATGGTATCAATTTACTTTTTGTTTCAACTCTGCTTGCTTAGAGTGCCTGTACTCCAATATTAATTTCTACATTTATAATCAATAGCTTTACCATGAAATGCAATATAGAGATAAGGATGCATTTCACTGCCATGTGGAACAGGGTGTAGTAATCCCAACAGCTCAACAGACATAGTACATTTCTGCTGATTAAACTTCCTCTTTTTGCTGATCAACGACTTTCTGTAAAAATCCAGGCTGCAGCATTTAATGTGTGGTGAAATGCTAGTTTGTCTCAATAGAAAGTACTATCACTCTGCAAGACTTCAAGTCTCAGCCCCTTTTGATCATGGTAAGGCATCCACTAGGGAACATCGCATTATTCTAATCAACAGAACTACTTCTCAGTCCATTATTCGATAATCTTTGAGCTTAATCCTTTCAGTTAACATGCAAACTCATATTTCAGCTCAACATCTAAATCCATGGAGGAAGTGCTTTATGCCAGCTATTTTTTATATTAACACAAGGCCATGCACAAATCATTTTACTTTATAGCCTGTAAATGGACACGATGAGGGTAAGAGCCTGCCAGCTTTACATATCCATGTGAGCTACAATGCCAGTGGCTCTGACTCTAATGCTGAGTGCCAATCATTTTATGTTGAATTTAATGGGTGTGACACATCATTGGTACTGCACCTGGGTGTCAGGAGAGACAAGAGTGAGATGCTGTTAAACCCACATGCCACGGTTAGGGTCTGACATTCAATGATTATTTCAATAATTTCAGGACATTTGCACTAAATTTGACTCCTGTTTTCCAGTTCACTTTTAATTGAATGACTTACTTCACAAAATCTGAAGTAACCCAAACCATATTGTGTGTACACAGTATGTATGTAATAATCATAAAAAACATAAATGAATTAGTATATGTTCAGAATATATGGTCCTGTCGTTAGCCCCAGTTATACCAGATTGATGATTCAGAACATTTGTCCTCTCCAGTGAAAGGTGAATAGCCCATCTGGTTAGAACCATTTGTTTTATGCCTACTGAAAATCTGGACACTACCTGCATGTCCGGAATAGAAACACTTTTGCCCTTTAAAATCACTCTGGTGGTAACCTTTGATTCATGCAGCTGTTCAGAATCGTATTCCTTTACTTCTATTTGACAGAAAGTCGGTGGGGGCCCATGAGAATACATCTTCGTCATACTAACATCTAGGGACGTGACAGCCATTCTCCCCCACCCCTTCGTCCTCCAACTCGTCCAATCAATATCACATTAAAGAGGAACGAGGGAACCATCCATTTCCATTGGCGAAGAGAGTGGCAGAGCAGAGGATGGAGAGAGATGGGTGTTTTAATAGGAACTAAACATTGAACATGCAGCAGTGGCTTCCTGTCCTTGTGAGTAGAGGCCTTTCTCCGAGTCGTAGTCTTAACCACAAAGACAATAATTCATGATGACCAGGGGCGGACTGGCCATCTGGAGTAGCGGGAGTTGTGGTGGACCTGTGGGCCGGCGGTGAGCCAAGCAACACTGAAAAGATAAAAAAACGTCTGTTTGGTAGTCCTGTAGACTGGCCAGCCACCTCCATAGGGAAAGAGAGGGTGTGAGTGTGTGTGTTTCCTCTGCCAACTTTACTTTGGTACTTTTATACCATTCATACACTGAGTGGACAATGACAGACTGATTGAGCTTGGAAAAACAGCAGACCAAAAATGGGGCTGAAAATCTATTAGAAAAAAAAAAAGTCCCTTGAGGCAGATGTGACCAAATGCCACAAATTAATTTATTCATTTGTTTACAAGTGTGAGCAGCATAATGTCACCACTTTGCTCGTATTCTGGTTATTGTGCTGCTTTCAAGTCCTGTTAGAAATAAATAAAAACAGAAATAAAAATAGTGCCTAAAACCAGACCCAACTGAAAGCTATTGTAACTACATAAAAAAGACAATACACTGCTTGAAAAACCTTTTGTTGCTTGGGGAATCTGTAAAAATGTGAGCTACTAGCCGGGCTTGCCAAATAAACAGCAATCCCACTGAGACAAATCTCTGAGCCGTTCAACTTGTGTGAGATCTACAACTGTTAACACACAGTTCTGAAAAACTTCTCTGTCTATGGGATATGGGATAATTTTTTTTTGTACAGTATAGCATGTCATCCCAATGGCTGCACACATAAAAAATGATGGGTCATGAACTCCCTGTGTTCTGAAATAATGTATGTTGTAAGCTGTGAAATGAAATGCACCATCCCATGCTCGTAAATGTGCTATCCTTGGAGCACAATGGAGCCAAGACTTCCGGAAATTGCTCGGAGTTAAACCAGACAGCAAACAAATTACCAGAATCTCAAACAGCCTGCAAGATGGCTTTATATACCGCCCCTACTGCCTCAGTGCTTGATTAAAATGAGTGGTGCAGGCACTGGCTGCCAACAGAAATGCAGAAGTGGTGACTCGGAGAGAGAGAAACGCCTATACCTTATCACTCTCATTAGCAAATGCTTTGTGTCACAAGTAGTTTCACTGTGGAGGAACGTTTGTGCTCAGCACACTGGCACACTGCTAATGTGAAAAGTGCACGGATCAGGAGCTGAGCAGCAAGTGCAAGGGCCAGACAATTTGTCTCTTTCACTGAAGACACACTGGGAGAGTGTGTATGTACGTGTGTGTGTGTGTGTGTGTAAAATCACTGACAGTTAATTCAACACCTGACTGACTCTAGGCAGTTTATATGCTATGTGCGCACACACACCATTCCCATCATACGTCAAATGGAACGTGGTTACTGTGGCACATAATGCACCTTGAGGGCATTATGGGAATGAATAATATAGTGCGTTTTCCAAAGCCACATTCCTCACCTACGCATGGCAGTTTATAGTGCATGAATGTGTCGAAGTACACTTAACAGAGTGAATGTATTCAACTACTATGTAAAATAGAAAACCAGTAGCGGCCTTACCCCTGAGGACCAGGATTGATCTACAGTAAACACAAGGTATACACACATTTTAGGGGAGGGGTGTTACGGGAAGGATAACCTGTAAAGATGAGTGTTGAGTCTGAAATTAAAAGATGGGACTGTGTACAATTTTCTGAAAAAGGTGGGGAGATAGTCCCAAAGTTGTGGGGCTCTAAAAGCAGAAGACCACCTGCTGTTTTCTAGGCTTCAGTAAGTGTACTCTCAATGGGGGAGACATATCAGGAACAAGAGCGGTAGTGCTTTTTAGGTGCAAGGGGGGGTTTGCATTGAAATGGCATAGAGCGACAGTAAATATACACACGCCTGCATGTCCAGTCTCTACGCCAGCTTGAGTCTCATTGGGTCTAATCCTGTGCATACATCCTCACAGACACACCCACAGACTCCACCAGCACAGTGAACACACACAGCCCCGCTCTTATTGAGGTGCTCCGTCTCAAGCACCTAACATGGGGTTGTAAAACACTACAGGTTAGAGACTGTAGAGCCTGGATACACAGAAAAACACATCTAATCGATTTCTCTTCATGTTTGAAAATCAGAAACAAGCCACAGACAGTCTTGCCCACATCACTGGCAGACACTCATACAGCCTCCAGCTAGGAGTGGTGACATACTGACACTAACATCACCAACGGCTTCAGTAAACCAAAAAAATCAATATTCCAGCGCACACCAGGATTTATTAACAGATTACATTAAAAACAAAAAGGAGCGAACTACGCGTTTCGCATGTTGCTTCATCAGATTCGCTCCGTGCTTGATTGACATCAGGTGTGTCTTTAAATAATCAGGTGCTGATTAGCGGAGAATCCAACAGGTTCACATTCCCCAATGCAAATGCACTTCAAAAAGTCAACAATAATAGGCAATAGCAAATATAATTCTACCGTACAAAATCACCAACGGCTTCTCAATTAGACATGGACATGTTCTGCATCTCTCTGCTTATGAAATCAAAACACACAAATTGCACACCCCCCCCACCCCTACCCCCCCCCCAACCCTCCCAATTAACTCCCTTCCTCACATAACCAATCAATATTCCCAGAGCGCAAAGTGGCCGCCGCTGTCCATCCATCGACATTCACACATTTTTGGGGGTCAACATTGAGCTGCAGCCAACGTCACACATCTGCTCTCTAGCACCAAATACTCATTTCCAAATGTTCTTTCTCAAAACAATGTTGCTGAGGATATATTTTCCCTTGAGCTATGTTTTTCTTATTTCTGCCGTGCCATGTGTTTGAACAACAGGGAGAGCCGGAGAGGAGAGAGAACAAAAGGACGGGGAGTGAAAACTAAGCAATATGGTGACAAACTGCCATCTCCCTGCTCAGCGGTAAAGCAGGCAGGGCTTGCTGCTCAAGCAATGATCAGGGTTATCATGGTGACAGGCAGCCTCATTTTCCCTACGGTCTCCCTGCAGGTCGCTCCATTATGGATCCCGTCACAACTGAGCTATGGCTGTTGAGCCCCATCTAAACACCCTAAGGTGTCTGCTCCCACCCTCATCAAAGGTTTCTTACCACCAAGCAAAGGCAAAGTGAGTCTGTTTTGTGTCAGTAGGATGTTTTCTGCACGTATATGTGAACAGATATACTATTCCACATACTCATATGTCTGATCATAGCGGCATGAGTTATCTCGCTGGCTTGACATAAGGCAGGAGGAAAGGGAAACGTATGTGTATGATAAACGGTCTAAGGGCTGGCGTGAAAAACGATGGGTGCCAAGAATAGAGACCAAATTACTGCCTGCTGCCACTACGGCTAAGATCAACCTCCACTCTACCATGAAAATGATTTGCATTGAAGCATTTGTCTTCTGTTATCAAGTTAATGTTCCAGTAGGGTAAAGGACAGAGAAGAAAGAGAGGGGCAGCGGATGACTGCAGGATCAAGGTATGAAGGCAGTGGAAGGGCAGCGTTGTGTAAAGTATGCATAGATGATGGAAGAATAAGAAATGAGACAACAGCCTTGGAAAGGCAAGAGGACTTTTAGTCAAGCAGGTCTGACAAGTAGGGCCTCCAAGTTCCTGACAGCTTTCCAAATTGTTATTCTGGATGCCATGGGGAGGGGGATGAGCACTGCTCATCTGTGTCTTACACAAGCTTACTGCAGTCAGTATGGGTGGTGCAGAATGAAAAGAAAAGACAGGACCCATATTTATCCTGTAAAGCCTGTGAGAGTGGGAGTTCTTTTCCTAGATCACTGTTCAGGTCAAATGGCCATAAATAATTACTACAGCTCAAGACACCAAGATACTTAAAAGCTTAAATCAGCAAACTTTGTATTTACCCAGTAGTCCAGCACTGCACCTATAATGCAGAGGGGCAACATTAAGGTAAAGGGGGACACCATTCAATTTAGGAATTCATATATGTTATTCCTATGGTCTAGAACAGCCAGATTAATATAAGCAAAAACACAACTCTCTCCCACAGCAACACCACTTCCCCTTCCTGGCTTAAAATGTGGAGCTACCACAAGAACTTTTTTTCCCCACTTGTGTGAATCATACTGCCTGTTTGGTCACACAAGGCATAGGCAAGCAATGCATCATCAAAATGTCACGTCAGAGCAAGAAGTGCCAACACTGACTGTCTAGTTTGTCAGATTAGGAGCTCTAGCCAAGGGAATGGACTGGTCAAGTTTAGCATTAGATTTAGGTAATGGCTAGGTTCAATTTAGGCAACAAGTTGTTATGGTTAGGGCTAGCTGTTAGGCACACTTTCCACCCAACGTTGGGATCAAGCTTGGTACCTTTTGGTTGGATGCAAATGCTTTTATCTTCCACCACTCAATATTTGAGTCCCTCTGTGCTTTGGAACAGTCAGCGGAATGCAACTAACAAATCTAATTTGCTTGTGTTTTTTCACTATATTGCGAGTTAGTGTTATTCCTCACTTAACTGGGCAGAATCTCTGGTAAAACCTTTGTCCTTATGGACACAGTTATATGTTCACAAACCTTTAACAACAGATCAAAACAGAGCTGTGAAATAAATAATCCAAACAGCTTTGTTATCATATTACCTTGTTTCATTATCATGCCCTGTGTTTGCCAACGGCTTTGGACATCATGCAAATGTGCATTCAAAGTAAAAGTTGTCTGGCCACAGGCTTGTTACAGAAATACAATGTAGTAGGGCTAGAGTTTTAATTTAAAGGACTCAGCAATATCTTATTTGTCTCTCCTGTGTCCATCATGTGTTGTTGACATGGCAGAATACACAGACAGTATCAACGGGCTAACATTGATCTTGAAAATGACTTAACTGGGCACAGGTATGATAAAGTGATAAGAAAGCCCACAGCAATGTTTCATTTCATTTATTCAACCACACTGATAATATCTGCATTTAAATGTATGTGAATGTATATATGTTTATTGGATGAATAATATATTGCCTCATGCAAATTGAAAACCTATGTATTAAAGCCCTGCCAGGCTAACTCAAAGATATTTAAATAGCTCTAGGTGAGTGGTGGTGACGCATAGCAAAACACATTTAACTTTCAGAACATAGTTTCACAAAGAGCTGGATAATGTTCAAGTAAAAAAAATATAAAGAAGAACACTAACTTGTTATCCCAACTACAGTATTGTTCTCACTATAGCCTCTTTAGGAAAGAGTTTTGTTACTGAGCAGCATTGCTCCACAGTGCATGACCTTACTGAGTGAAACACAACTCTGACTGAGCCCCTGAGGGTAATGCCCACCTGCTCCTTCTTAGACTTCAGTCCCATTCTATTTCTGTGGATGCTCTGGCCCAATTAAGAATGGCGTAGACTATGCCTGGCAGCATGGTTAGTCTCTTCTCAGTCAGAGACAGACAGGCCTACTGTGGTGAAACTTCCTCCTGCTTACAGTATAATGACAGGCCAGACGCTGAAAGGATGTGAGACAGCAACTGGAACCAGCTGTCAGACACAAAACTCAACCCTATCTGATTCAGTGACAAAGTGATGCTCGTCTCAGCTGGCTGCCTTTTTGTCAAAGTTTAGAAAATTTACAGAGTGGGACTGGCTGTTCGGTTGGGGTATGGTGAGGGAATACATGGGAAAAAAGTCAGTGCTGGAACACCTGCTGGGTCATAAATTAGAAACATATTTAAATTAAATATGTTTCGCTTTGTATAATGCAAACATTGTATTTAACCTACCTGATTCCAAGGCAACTATAATATTATAAAATTCAGATAATGTTCTCTTGCAGTTAGGCCTCGCTACATTGACACATCCCATTTATGAAATAGTACAATGAGCCATTTCCCACTTACAGAGTCCACAGGAGATAAAGCACTGTGACTTCAGCCATCAATTTCACACTGCCTTCAGCAAAGGATTGCCACTGGGAAAATCATCATCAAGGCAAACACTTTCACCCTTATGAGGGAAGCTATGGGGAGTGGTGCTTTCAGTGAGCGATAGCGCTGTCTAACAATTTGTTTCTTATCTACAGTCATTGGCTAGTGTAAAGCTGTACCAAATGATCACAGTAACATGATGAAGCCTGGAATACCAAGCAGGGCATGATTGCTAAGAGAAATCTGACAGACCAGCGGCACACTCAAGGTGAATTAGTGACGCCGAGTTTGTTCTGCAGCTGCCCACTCTTTATTCATTACCTGTGTTTAACACATTTACCATTAAGCAAGCTGTGACCCAATGCCACGCAGTGCTGGACAATGTGAAAATAAAACACGCCGCGTGTGGAGAACAAGCTGGGTTTCTACAGTATATAGGAATAAATCAATGAACAGAGACAGATGGTTTTGTTTTAATGGGTTGAATCCCAAAGCATTTGGCGACAAATTGGCGACTGATGCCAGTGCACATAAATTTGCTACTTGCTTATCTAATCCAAAGAGGTCTAATAATGACAAGTGCTTCCCATACACAGCGTAGCCCCTTCCTCCGCTAAGGGTTGGAGGGGCTCTAGCAAACATATTAATATGCAAATTAGAATGACTTTTTGAGAAACCAATCGCTACTTCCCTTAGATAAGAGTTGGCAACACTGATTGGAGGCAAAAAACACTGAACAGTTACCACTCACAGATCCATCCATCCACCAAAAGGCAACAAAATGAAGCTTTAAGAACACTTGCTTAGGACAATTGAAAAGAGGAAAACTGCAGCTCTTGTTTTAAAAACAGACCTTATCTTAGTCATTCTTGCATGATGCAGTGACTCATGAGATACAGTATGCCCGTCTAACAAAAATAGCTCTTGTTTGCATGCCAGTTATTCATATGGAGAATGTCATGCACTTGCATGAGAGTGCACATAGCTAGCCAACTGTCACTCACTCCATTATATTACTCTGAGTGCTTTTTCCTCCAGCAACGTGCCTTGTTTTCTCTGTACTGGCGGAGCATGAGGCATCTGAGGAGCAAATGAGAGGCAGTCTGCTCAGTTCTTAACTGACCTCTGCAGTTTCTTACTATGCATTCAGATGGATAATAAAAGCTGGTTAATTAAAAACGGATCCATCCAACAGCCTGTCAGATACTAATGTGAAGAGAGCTACAGCGTGACAACCAGATGATGACACTCTGGAGTGAAGTGTGGTGTTGCCTTGTGCCACATCTCCCACCTGCACTGCATTCACAATTGCATCCATCCTTCCAGATGATTTGTGCAGATAGTCGTTTGTTTGGTAGCTTTGACTGTGGCAGTGTGGCGAACCATGAAGAACTATAAAGACCAGCACCTGATTTGAAATATTGACATGCGATATGAGAACACATTAACCTTATTGACCTCTATGCGTCACATGCTATATGCTGCAGAGTACAGTGAGGGGGGGTGCTTGCTTGGATTGCATGGGGAAAGGCAACATCCCTACTCAGGGTTTGAAGTATATTCAGTAATCATGGCCTCTCTCCAAATGGCTGCCAGCACAACAACTTCCTCAGTACCATAATTCAATGAGCAATTCTCTCTGTGATGGGATAATGTGAAATGAAAAGATCAGTGAACCAGACACTCCACTGCTGATCGGCATATTGCTTCTTCAGTCATGCAGACCTCATTTTTTGCCACACACACACACAAACACAAACAACCTAAAACTCTGTAGAGTAATGCACTTGAATAATTTATTTGTTGTTCTGTTTAGTCGTGAATGAAGAATACAGTACCTGGATAGACTGAGAGAGCTCGCTGGATTATAATACATCCTGTTCCACAGAGATGACACACTCTATCACAACAGAGGGAACCTGAGGCGAGTCGTATTCAAGCACTTAAGTAGCGCTTGGCTACGAGTAAAAATAAGAAAATAGTTCTCTTAAGTTGAACTCCGATTGAAGAGAGTGCTGGGAGGAAACTACTGTTGGAGAAAATAACTGAACAGAGCAGGCCTCGGTCTAATGCTCAAAGCAGTTCTAGGCTATTCTGAACCGAACAAAGTATTACTTTGTAGCGTATTAAGTGAAGAAAAACAAACCACGAGGCAACGCGCAGCAGATTTGAAGATTTTTTTTTACGACGGTGTTAACAATCATACGACGGCATAGGCTACGTGAAGTGAGATTCGTTTACCTTGTGAAGTAATGTAACCGCACGAGCGGTTTTGAGAGCGGAGTGAAAAGGCTGAAGACTTCCCAAAAGTCTCCCCCGAACTTTGGCGACCATCCGCACCGAAGCCATCGCTGCTTGTAAGCATACAACTAATTATCCTTCTTGTTTTGGCATTCCGGGTGGAGATAATACCGAAAATTATGTCCCGCCGGAGCCCCCGATGTTCCAGTCAAAAACGGGCCGTTTTCCGTGTAAACACAGCAGATGAGATGATACGGGGCAGAGCGAGGAGGCGGCGGAGGCACAGCCCAGCAGAGCCGCATACCATTTCCTCCTGTCAACATGCGCGGTCCGAGGCAGACTCTGTTCTCTTTGTCTCTTTCCCCCCGGTGGTTTGTTTTACACAATAGTTATACAGAGGAAGTGTACGCGTGCCAGGAATGACAGCAGCAGGCTATGTGCCATATTCGTTGGCCAAGAGTTTGCAGGTTTTCATTCCAACCAAACACGACACCAGCCGAGTTCATTGAGTAGTTCCTCCTTTCTGGTTAAAGGTGTGCTAAAGGGTGAGATCAGCTGGTGTAGTGTTTAGTTGGAATGGAAACCTGCATGTTAGTGGGTAATAAGGTAATCATAGCACATGGTTGAGAACCACTGGACAAAAGCACACACAACTATGTTTGTCCATCTGTCCGTCAAACACAATATCTTAGACACCAGTGCTAGTCTGGTTTTGGCAAAATGTGGGGGGCTGATGCATCTTTGCACCGTGTTTCAGTGGTCTGCTATTGGCTGATCTTTGGTACCAGGTGATGTCACCTTCTGTAGAGCCTACAACAGGTGGTGACATTACCTAACACAAAAGATCAGCCAATAGCAGATGGCGATTTCAGTACCATACTTTTTACCATTAGATGTCAGGCTTTACACAGATTTGGGTTTTTTGATGTTTAGCTACTCTTTAAAAAAAAAAAAAAAAGCACTGTATTCCACTGAGTGGCCGAATGGAGGTGCAAAGGTAAAATCTTTGAACTCAAACATGTTATCTCAGCCACACACTGGTCCAATTTTGCCGAAACTTGGAGGCAGGAGACATTTGCATTTTGGCACTAATTGGCCTGATGGGGGCACTATAAAGGTCAAAACGTGAGACTTTGAAAGGCCATAACTGTGACACCACCTGCTCGATTTTGATGAAATTTGCAGCAGTGATTTTGTTACTGATTGGTGCAAGGGGTGTCTGTACCATACGTGGGGGACAACATGTTTACTTGTTTCACTTTTATGTCATTCTTGGAATGAGAGAATGACATAGGAATGTTTATTCTGATCAGATGTTTTACTTTCCCCTTTATCTCCTAGTATAAACAGTTCTGAACTAAATCAATCAGACAACACAAATCTTCTCAGATGAGGGTCTGTGGTCTATATGTTTATCTATTTGGGGACACTTGACATGAAAATCTTTGGGAAACCCTGCATTAGGCCATGGAGTGCCATTTGATATAGGACATTTTTGTTGCTGGATATGATCTGGTACAGAACTGGACAACTACTTATACTGTAGCATGGGAAGAATGAAAACTATGATCGAAGCCTTCCTGTGTCATTCTCTTACTGTCCTAATTTCAAATGAATTCAATGGAAAAAAAAACAACTATTCCCCCCTCAAGGACCCCTGGGTCCTTGGACCCCGCTTTAGGAACCACTAGACTAAGATTACCATACCTATGCTTTTAAAAAATATTATAGTGACTTGTATACTGCTCAGTCAAGTGGTGACATGTCAGTAATGGATTATTTTCTTTCCCCACTTAATCTTCCATGTTTATCTGAAGAAGACAATAAATTAATGAGCAAACCATTCTCAATATCTGAATTAACTGAAGCTATTAAATTGTTACCCTCAAATAAATCTCCGGGGGAGGATGGTTTCCCCCCCGAGTTTTATAAGGAATTTAAAGATCTCCTAATTCCACCCTTAATGGAAGTCCTCGAGTTAGCTAGGGAAGAAAAACGATTCCCTGAATCGCTCTCTCAGGCCATTGTATCAGTTATTCACAAAACAGGGAAAGACCCACTAAAGTGCACCTCCTATAGGTCTATTTCCCTTTTGAATACTGACTATAAACTAGTAACCAAAATGATCTCCAAGAGGTTGGAGATATTTCTTCCCTGTCTTGTTAATTCTGACCAAACTGGATTTATAATTAACAGGCTTTCCTCTAATAACCTAAGACGTTTTTTTAATATTATCCATTTTGCACAGAAAAATAACATACCCAGCATTGCACTCTCCCTCGACACCGAAAAGGCTTTTGACCGGCTAGAATGGCCTTATCTCTTTAGAGTTCTCGAAAAATTTGGTTTTGATAGTCAATTTGTCGATTTAATAAAATCATTATATAGGTCCCCCAAAGCTAGGATTGCGGTTAATGGGATTACTTCAGACTATTTCCCTATCTTTAGGGGCAACAGACAGGGATGCCCGCTTAGTCCTGCCCTCTTTACACTCGCCCTAGAACCTCTGGCTGAGGCTATCAGAGTAGACCCTAATATATGCGGCTTCAAAATCGGACCTCTCACACACAAAATATCACTTTTTGCCGACGATATTCTTCTTTTTTTAACAAATGTTAAGAGCTCCCTCTCTCATTTAGTAGATATGTTGAACTTGTACAGCTCCTTTTCTGGTTATAAGATTAACCTCGACAAGAGTGAAATACTACTCAACACAATTTTCCCTTTAAGTGGTCATCCAGCGGGCTTAAATACCTGGGTATATTGGTGGATAAGGATCTAAAGAACCTATATAGGCTTAACCTGTTGAGTTTGTTGCAGAGAGTGGAGGATGACTTGAGTAAGTGGATGAACCTCCCTCTTACTTTACTAGGCCGAATTAATGTTATAAAAATGAATGTTTTGCCTAGATTTTTGTATATGTTTCAATCCCTTCCAATTCATGTCCCCTCTGCATTTTTTTCTTCACTCGACAAGCTGATCAGACGGTTTATTTGGCGAGGTAAATCCCCAAGGATCGCTTTAGACAAACTTACCCTAGATTACGCAAAAGGAGGATTGAAACTTCCTAATTTTAGACTGTACTATTTGGCCGCACAATCTAGATTTTTGGCTCAACTGTTTGATGGGGACCCCCAAACCTCATGGTTGAACATTGAGAGACTAGAAATTAATGAGATCATTCCGTTTGATATCTTATACAAATGGGATGGAAAGTCGATCAGAACTAGTACCTATAACCCTTTCATAGTTAACTCAGTCCAAATTTGGTTCAAGATACATAAGATGTTTGGGCGAGATGGTTTTCTGTCCCCCAAGACTCCCTTGTGGGGAAATAGGCTTATTCCTATCTTGTACCAGAATAGAAACTTTGAGTCTTGGCCTGAAAAGGGTATCACTCACGTGGAGCATTGTTATATGGATGGAATTTTTATGTCCTTTCAGCAATTAAAGCAGAAATATCAACTACCTGACAAAGATTTTTTTAAATACCTACAGTTAAGAAATTTTATTAGGGTTAATCTTCAAGGACAGTGGAAGCTACCCAAGATGTCACCCACTGAAGTCCTTTTTCATGATGGTCAACCAATGGTTAGAACCATCTCTAAGGTTTATGATGCCCTGTTACCTTTTCTGTCAATCCGTGAACCGGAAAGATCTAGACTTAGGTGGGAGAGGGATTTAGGTATAGAGATTGATCCAGAACTGTGGGAAGACCTATGTAGCGATGGTGTTACATGTACACTAAATTCAAGATATAGATTGATTCAGTTTAATTTTCTGCAACAGATTTATTTCACCCCCTCCAAGCTACATGGGTTCAACCCCAACCTCTCACCCCTTTGTTTTAGATGTGGTCTGGTAGAGGGCACTTTCCTTCATTCCACTTGGCAGTGTAGTAAACTACAAGGTTTCTGGCAGGATGTCTGTGATGCTTTATCCACAATTCATGGAGTTACTTTTCCAGTGGATCCTGAGATATGCCTTTAGGGCAACTTCTCAAATTCTAATCTTACACATAGTTATTCCATCAAGCTTACAGAAATCCTACTGGTCATTGCCAAAAAATGTATTGCAACAAAATGGAAGTCAGATCTCCCATTGCCAGTTGGATTGTGGCTCTCAGAAGTGAACAGCTGCATACCTCTGGAAAAGATAACCTATTCTCTAAGGAATAAGATACATCTTTTCTATAAAATATGGCAACCTTTTATCGACTACATGGAGAATCTCCCATCTCACATGATTGAATGATCATCTGCATGGTCTCTCTGTTCTCACCACACTAGTGTTGTAAAAGAACATTCTACTGTGGTTAAGGCTAACCTATCTCTTTTATCTGTTATCTCTCATTTGTCTGTTACATTATTTTTGATACATCTGTAATGTACTGTGAACGTTTTCGTATTGTCATTGTGTGGCTGTATGTTTTGTATACTTTTTGAAAAACCAAAAATAAAATATTCTAAAAAAAAAAGATTACCATACGTAATCAATATGATGAATCATATTTGAAAAGAGTGTAAGTACAGTAAAGTGTGAATTTGTGAATAGTGTATTCCCACAATGCTGTCAAATCATTCTTGTTGTATCCCACTGCTACTCTGCAGCACCAAGACTTTTTTGACATCCTATAAGAAATGGGCCAAGAAAAATGTATTTCCCCTCATGCAGGATATAGGCTATGCTGTGCAATATTCTGAATAAGATTGATGATGATTCAGTTTGGTAAAAAGTGTGTGTGTGTGTGTGTGTGTGTGAGAGAGAGAGAGAGAGAGAGAGAGAGAGAGAGAGAGAGAGAGAGAGAGAGAGAGAGAGAGAGAGAGAGAAGATGAGATGCAGAAAAAAAGAATATTTTAAACCTCTTTCTTTGATTATCACACAGCAAAATACTTTAGGTTATGCTTGTTGGCTAAGTGTAATGCATTATTCAGTCTAATCAGCCTAATTGATGGCTCATCATATGTTTATACTCAAACTAAACCCTTCCCTGATTCTTATCTGATTAGTTCTTCGCCTCTACACTAATCAATGAAAAACCTCAGATCTGTGGTCAATAAAGCAGTAATTTGCTCTTGGCTCCCATTCCCAACTATGAGCAGCCATCATCTGGTGGACAAAATGTAAATCTAGCAAAACACGTTGAAGACGTGACAATTTGCCCATATTATTGATTCTAGTGACTGCAGTTGGTTCATGAATATTTGAACATTTTACTGATAAGCCAGACCCTTGGCAAGCTTAGCCGGGTTAATGAAATCTCTGTAACCTACTTCGTGGGATCTTATTGTCTTTTACCTGTCACACACTGACCTTCAAGACAAACAACAATGAATGCCACACAGTAGATGAGGATGAGGATGCATGATACCAGATGAGGATCTGCTTCAAGCACACTCTTGAAAAAGATGTCATTTTCTACACATCAGTGTGTTTGGTTTGGGCAACACACATTTGTGTTACTTGTAATCATAACAATCATAGCAACACACAGTATGTTGTTATTGAAGTATGTTACTGACATAATGTGATGGGAAGTAACACAAATGTGTGTGGATGTAGCCATCACCACCCAGCACCCCACCCCACCCTCACCATGAAAGCCT